>NC_141890.1:26695844-26998874 GCF_030686135.1 Camelina sativa | reverse complement strand
CAATTCATCCAATTAAATCCCTAGCCGCTCTAACTCTCCACCTAACCATCCTAGAACCGTATAGGCTCTGATACCAAAATGAAACAACACAACCCGATTTTTTTTTATTTTTATAATAAATACAATATATAGTTAAGCATCCCATACTACTTAATCAATCCAACCCAAACCAAAACTTCTCATTAAACCAATAACAACCAATATACGCAGCGGAAACATACTGACCATACAAACCAATACTTCATCAATACAATAACATTCCTAAGCATTCTATCCATCAACCTAGCATAACTCTAACCAAGGTTCCAACATTAAGAAACATAACCAATACCAACACACAACGAGACCCTAGATCATCCTCCTCCTCATCGCCTTGATTCCACGAACAAACCTTGCCTTCACCTGCACCACATACACAAATTGAGATGCATGAGTATTATCATAAACACTCAGTGAGGCCATCCTCCCATCTACTGGGCTACACACACAAGCAATTGAGATTCCAATGTTTAACAAACAACAAACAAACACAACAAACCAGGAAATTACGAATCACACAAGTTGGTATCGACCGACACCAACCTGGTGTCGATCGACACCAACTCCGCAGACGCGCTCTGCTCGAAGCTGATCGTCGAATCTCCATTTCAATCGATCTCCAATCCATCCAGAACTCACCGAAAAGTCACAGGAACCATTAGAGACCCTAAAGCAATCACAACCAACAAGAAAAACACCAAAACAACACCAAACAAGCAAAACATAAGAGATCTCAGGCTTAGATCAGCCATGGTCAAGCACTCACCTCTTCTGCAGGAAGATTTGATTGAGAAACGGTGGAGACAACACCACAAGAAGCTTCTCTTTCGTTCCCAGCAACCATACTCCCTTCCACAGCAACAGATCTCACCAAAAACCACCAAGAACAAGCCAAAATCTCTCAAGAACACTCACAAACGTTTTCTCTCCTTTTTCTCTCTTTTTTCTCTCTAAACGGCGAAGAGAAACACTGAAACCCTCGACTCCTCTTTAAATGCGTAGGTTTGGGAACCAATCAAACCAAACCAACCCAAAACGTCAATTAAAACTCATTCTGGTCGAACCAGAAAAGTTGGTGTCGATCGACACAACCCATGGTGTCGATCGACACAACCCATGGTGTCGATCGACACCCATCCCCAAATATCACTATTTGGTTCGCGGATGTTACACAAACGGAGACTCAAGAGCAAGCAAAGACAACATGCTGGGACACCATGAGTTGGAGCTTGAGGACAAGCTCCGAATCGAAGGGTGGAGTAATGATACATGATCATGGTTAGGTAGATTAGAGTATGGTTAGGACATTTTAATTAATTAATTTTGGTAGTTTACTTTATAAATTTGGTTTAAATATTTTTTTATGCATTAGGGTTATGATTTAAGCTGTTTGAAAACCTATATAAAGTTCTCTATTGGTTAATAAGAAAGGAAGCTCCAAGAATTAACCTAATCTCTAAGAAATAATTAGGGTTAAGAGGGAGCTAAACATTCATATTCTTCTCAATTCTCAAGCAATAAAGAGGTTGATAACAGTTACAGTTTGGTTTAAGCGACCAAAATGCAAGCTTGGCTACCGAGGATTGCCACCGTGAACGGTGGAAGTTGGGTAACACGATTTTTTATTTCTTTCATCTTCCAGAAGGGTCATCTTTCATATACGCTTTCTACATGGCACTAACGGATTCAAAGAATAAGATAAACTGAGGTTCATGTTCACAATCACAGCCCAATATCTAAGAAATTACAATGGAGGGCCTTTGATCACCATCTCCTTTTGGAGCTCTACATTGTCCATCACCATCTTTTTTAGATCATTGAAATCCTGTAAGAGTTGGTTCTGTTTGCTTTCAACAATCATAATCTCCTCTAGAAAAGCATCATCAACCCAATGGAACATGTGTTTCCCCTTCTTCTCCTAAATCATTTTCTGATAACAATATGTAATAAATTTTGATAGAATAAGAGCTGATAAAAGTATATTACCTTCATACCCACAATGCATGTGTAGAATCTTCAATACGAATTCTCTTCTATCTTTGAAGTGTAAGTCATAATCTCTCCACCACACCAGAACCTACGAACTCCAACCTGAGAACTTCTTGAAGTCACCCCGAGACGAACCTACAATATTGACGAACTAAACCAATTTTGGTTAATTAGATAGAATTATAGTGTATAAGTGAAATTGAGAAGAGTTACTATGTGTACAGGAGGAAATAAAAGTACCAAGTGAATTTAGTTGAGCAGCTATAGTATGGGGCCTCCTAGAGGCAGCCCTCTAATAATTGGTTACAAAATAAACAAATAAACTTAATAAGATTTCTAATTTTTCGTCATAGTAGTAATCACAATCTAATATATTAAAGGAGAAGTCGAGCTTACATTAATCCTCACAAAATTTGACCTCTCTTACCTTTAATGAAAAATGTCTTTTTAAAAAATCGGACAAGCTTTTCTCCCCTATTTGAACAGAAACGCACCACATTAATCCTTAGACCTGAGATTACTCTTTTGCCATTAATGAGATTCAAATCTGGACATTTTTACCCTTTTTCAAGTTTTAATTTTTTAAAAATAATAAAAACGAAAATTAAAAATAAAAAACGAAATTTGTTTTACAAAATTGAAAATCTAATATATTTATATGCAATATTTCTCTTTAGAAAAATGGAAGAAATATTAGAATATATTACGAATATTCGTTTAAAGAAAATTTATGTTCTTAAAAATATTAAAATAGTAAAGATAATTATGACGATTTTCCTTCTAAGCTATATATATAGAGGCTCAACCAAAATAGTAGAAGTCGAATTCATTAAGCTAAACATATAGTTTTGAGAGTATAATTTTTTTTTTTGTATTATTTTGGTTCTAATGAATCAACTTTACTATTGTACTAGGATTTACCCCGTAGTACACCACGGATCTACTAATATATATGTTGTTGTATTTGCAAAGATTACCCCATAGTCAATTTCTTTGTCTTGTAATATCAATGCACTTATATATATATATATATATATATATATATATATATATATATTATTTTGGTGTTTTTACAATAATTAACAGTACTTGTTAATATAATTATATGGGTTGACTTTGAAAGAACAATAAATATGTGTACAAAATGAGTGCATTGATATTTATACATTTGGTTTGATTGTACTGTTCTAGGCCGAAAACTCGACTTCTCCTCCTTGTAGTAACTCGGCTTTGAACTAGAACCAGCGACTTCTCGAGTATTGCTCTTTCTCTTAATTTGCTCCTCAATCAGAATCGCCTTGTGCAACATCTCTTCCAAGTCCTCATAGGTCTGCAACTCCATTTGATCTTGAATATTTCTGGCCAATCCTCCTAGAAACCTCGCCATAATTGCATTTACTTCTTCTTCAATATCAGCTTTAATCATAAGAGGTTCCATCTCCTGGAAGTAATCCTCTACACTCTTGCTGCCTTGACTTAGTTGTCTCAATTTCTGATGCAACTCTCTGTTGTAGTGGCTGGGCACAAATCTCTTTCTCATAACTGCTTTTAACTCATCCCATGTGTCAACAGGCTGGACTCGTCGGCGCATCCTACTAGTAACCAGTTGATCCCACCAATTGATCGCATAATCATAAAAATCGGAAGCATCTACTTGAACCTTCTTGCGGTCTGAATAGTCTTGACATCTAAAGACTAACTCCATTTTCTTTTCCCACTCCAAGTAAGCATCTGGATCATTCTTTCCATAGAATGGTGGTATTTTCAACTTGATTCCTCACAAATCGTCATCATTTCTTCTCCTAACCTCTCTGTTTCGCCTTGGACGTGTTTGACCCTCACTAGACGGATTGCCACTTTGGCTGTAGTAGTCTTCTTTTCATATCTGTTACGCCTAGGTCGATCTCTGCCCCTCCGATCGGGTTCCCCTTCAAGCTGTTGTTGAGGCTGTTGCGCTCTTTCAATTTGCTGGTGCATAGCCTCCATCTCAGTCTGAAACAACTGGGTAAAATGCCCTCTCAATGCCTCCATTTTTATTGGCGAAAGACCTACTACCTCTTCTCTTCTAGGGTTGTCGATTCCGGAGATTTCACATTCATTTCATTTTTCCCTGCAAAACAAGTTAGTAAAACAAAAAATCTCACAAGTGTTTCTCTCAAGTGTTTCCCACAAGTGTTATACTCAATCTCTCAAAATGTCCTCACAGTAGTGGTTTTCTCCAAGGTTCCAATAGAACTAATCCCACTCAACTCAATGAGATACCAAAGGTTTCCAGTAACTTGTTACCCAAAAAGAAATAGAATAGAATATATAGATGAAATGAAATAAAATAGAACAGGTTTTTTTTTTCTTTTTTTTTTGTAAAACAAAACGAGTTCTTCTTCTTTTCATTTTTTGCAGAATAGAACGGGTTCTTTTTCTTTTTTTCTTGGGTTTTGCAGAATAGAACGAGTTTTTTTTTCTTGGGTAGAATAAAACGGGTTCTTCCTATTTTTTTTCTTTCTTTTTTTTTTTTTTTGAAAGAAGAAGATGAATAGATAGTAGATGATAAAGCTAGAAGATGAAAGAAAGAAAATAAAAAGCTAGAAGATGAATAAAAGAAGATGAAAAGATGGATAGATAAGAAGATCAAAGATTTTGATTAGAAGAATACCAAAAGTCCTTGAGCAGGCTCTAATACCACTTGATGTGATCCAATAGCTCTGATACCACTTGATGTGATTCTCCCAAGGAATCAACGCTCTAAGGTAGGTAGAATGATAATCCTAGAACTCTGATGGCTCGCGAAGCTGGATGATAAGGCGTGAGATAAACTCAAAAATCCTTATGCCCCAAACTCTCTTAAAACAAACCAAACAAAGCAAGGGGTGGAACGTTAGATTGAAGCTTCGCGGAGAAAGATGACAAGGCGTGAGACGAATCCCGAAAATCCTTGTGCCCTAGACTCTCTTAAAACGACTCTTCAATCCTTGTGCTAATGAATGACAACGTCAACTGCAGCGGAATCACTTGATATACCAAAAAATCTTTGATGTAACCCACCAAGGAGAAAGAACAAGTTCCAAAGGAACAAAGGAGTTTTCCTCTCAAATAAAAGATAAAAGATTTCTTCATTGAATGATTTCTCAAATGAGACTACATGTGTTTATATAGAGATAGAAAACTTGGTCACAAAGCCAAGTATTAATTATTCTTGAAACTAAAATACAATAAAGATAGAAAGTTGAATGAAGACCCATCTCTTGGTGCATGTTTCCTTCCTCCAAAGTGACTTTTGGTGCATGTATCTCTTATTTTCGTCACTCTTCTTTGACCACAAAATAAAGTGATTATTTTGGGCTTTTTTGGGCTTCTATTAGGCTCAAAGTGGGCTGGACTTGATAGATATCATCCCCAATAGAAATTGTAATGTTCTCTTTGCTCCAAATATCGATATCTATCAAATGAACAGCTCCAGCAAGCTGTTTGGTCCTTGCCCTTGTCATTGGTCCAACATGTACAAGCATAACATCCACAGGAACAAGCTCTGCTTCCACTTGATCATCCTCATTTCTTCCCATTATCATATCAGGTCACCTGTTCTCCATGCCTCCTCCGATTTCTCTCACGCCATATAGCATGCACCCTGGCCTGTAAGACATAGTGGACAGTGAAAGTTTCCACTCGATCTATCCAGGAGCCCGATATTGTCGTTATTAGAGCTTGCCAATCCAAGGAGAACCGCGTGGCATATATCTTCTTGGCAACATTAGCCCATATACCTGAAGTAACACTACAAGAGAAGAAAATGTGGTCCCGAGTTTCAAGAGTATTAGTGCAGAAAACACAAGTCGTAGGCAGGCCTGTATTCCAAAGAAGCATTATGTCCATTGTTGAAAGTCTGTTCCTTGTCGCCAACCAAACACAAAGGAGAATTTTGGCGTTGTGTGGGAAAACCAGACCCTTGAGCCAAGGAACCGGAAGCGATATGGAGCGAATGTGGTTCCAAGTATCCTTGGTAGAGAAGCTTGATCGATAGACATCGTTTTTCCTTTTCCATAATGTCGTATCCTCTGCATTCGTATGGGACTACTGCTTGGAAGCCAAAACTTCTTCAATGGAGTTTAAGTTTGCACATCTATGTCGTCGAGGTCTGCAGTGATCCCAAGCCTCTGCAACCGACATATACTTACTGATCCAAGGTCAATGTATCATCGTTCCCCCGTGATCTCAATCAGTCTCCCCAGTGAAGACCAGTTTTCATACCAGAAGGAGGTTTGAGCCCCATTCTGCACATCCACTCTGCAAAAATCTTTAGCAAGATCTCGGTATCTAAGCAGTTTCCTCCACATCCAGGAACCCAAAAGAGAAGTCTGCTTGATTGACCAAAACGTGTCCTTACGAAAAGATAAACCCGATACCATTGAACCCACAATGAGTGTTTATGCGACAGAAGCCTCCATATTAACTTCAAACAATAAACGTCATTTGCTTCTTTCAAGGATCTAAGACCTAAACCTCCTTCTGCTTTCGGTTTACAAACCTCCCCCGAGAAATTTTTGCTTTATAAAGCAGGGCCAAACCATAGGAAAACAGAGCAAATCTTATTAATCTCCCAGTTACACTTTCAAAGAAGTCTGAAAGCAGCAAGCCAAAATTTGCGGATACTCCAGAGAACATAACTTATTAAGTTTAGACGACCAACGTAGGAGAGGAACCGAGCTGTCCATGATCCTATTTTCTTTTTAAGATGTTCAAGTAAGGGACTATAGTCAGCAGAAGAGAGCTTCTTGGTAACCAGCAGGAGACCAAGATATCTAATAGGAAGCTGACCAACACCAAACTGGAAACGATCCTCAATCTCTTGGCGAGAAGAAGCTGTAACACCTGCTAGATACACATTGGAATTCCCCATACTAATCCGGAGTCCTGAGTGTTTTGCAAACTTATCAAACACCTCAAGGATTCAATATACCACACTTTACCATCCAAAAGAACCATCAAATCATCAGCAAAACTAAGGTGAGTTTAGCCAATAGTCTTACATTCCGGGTGATATGCAAACTGCCTCTCTAATCCTCTCTAAACCCAATGGCTATAGTAAAAAAAGATTCTACCTCTTTTTGTAAATTCTTCGTTTTATTGATTATTTTACGGAACTTCCAACAGTAGAGTTTATACCCGTGGCTTCTTCAAAATCAAACGGATAAATACTATATGTAAAACATTTTGACTTAAGCTACTAGCAAAGAGTATGCAATGTTTATTATTGTCTCCCACAAATGTTCTACTCGTTGTCTATCCGAATAGAATCAATATATATTGGGTATTGTCTTTACAATTCACAAGTTGTATCCCTTTTCGTGTTTCCAAGAAAATAAGAGTCCCAATAATAGTATTTGTATATGATTACTTTCCTTAATACTGATTTTGAACGAAACTATATGTCGATTTGAGTTTACAAATGAGATGGTTTGAGTTTAAAAATGAGATGGTTAGGGTTTAGATTTTACAATTACAACAAAATTATATATCGGTTTGGGTTTATAAAAGAGCAATTTAAGTTTCTAGTTTTATAACAAATGTGTACAGGATTTATTTCCTTATTTTATAAGGGGGTGAATGAAGAGATTCACCCCTAGGGGTGAACCCAAGTATTACTATATCTATCTTAACATTTTTGGAGTACATTTTTGTGCCATTTTTTTTATCTTTGTATCCAAACAAGTCTCAATTAAATTCTCTACAATCCTTACAACCAAACACAATAATTTCCTTATTTGATAATATTAATTTCAAATTTCCTAAAATCTATCTACCTAATTTAAAGCAATATGTTAGATTAAAATAGAATTCTTCTTTCACTTTTATTTAATCTTATCTTTATTATTTGAATTACTATTTAATACATAAAGTTAAAAAAATATTAGATTTTTTTTCAGCATATGATGTGATTTGAATTTTTATAAACGGATATATATTTTAAAAATCTATCTTAACATTTTTGAAGTATATTTTTGTGCAATAATCTTTTTTGAAATGATTTTCCAAAAAATCATGGTCTTAAACACTATTAATCACCATAAATTTTTATTTAAATCATATTTCATTGTATTTTTGACCATGGTTTAAGACCATGCACAAAACTATGACCTTAATTTTCTTTTGATTTTAATCATAGTTCATTGTATTTCTGAAAGTACACATATTTATTGTTCTTTCAAAGTCAATCCATATAATTTTATTAACAAGTATTGTTAATTATTGTAAAAATACCAAAATAAAATATATATATAAGTGCATTGATATTACAAAATAAAGAAATTTACTCTCGGATAAATTTTGCAAATACAACATATTATATATAATATTTTAATATTTATATTAACTAAATAAAACCTGATTATATTAGTATACTAACTTATTTAAATGATTTATGAAAATGAATAGACCCGTGGTATACCACGGAGTAAATCCTAATACACATACAAAAGAGATTTATTTCTTAGTTTTTTATAGGATCCCTATTTTCGAACTATGTATTGGTACTTATTCTTTAACATTGTCTTGTAAGTTGTTTGTTTAAGTAAAAAAGTGTTTGTCAGATGATTCGTATACTCATATCTTTAGTTTCTTAGTAAATATGTTATTCAAATTCTTTTTTTTTCTTCACATCGTGTTATTCGAAATTCTTAAAAAAAAAAAATTGGTTGATAAGTAGATTGCCGTAAATAATATGTTTACTAAACTTATTATTAATTTTAGAACTTTACATCAACCTCTAGCTTCCTTCTAAAAAGATTTTAGAAACGACCCGACACATTTTTTTTTAATAAATAATAAATAATAATAATAATAATAATAATAATAATAATAATAATAATAATAATAATAATAATAATAATAATAATAATAATAATAATAATAATAATAATAAATAAACAAACTACAACTAGTAGTCTCATAACCACAAGCCACCTAATCACAATCACAACCAACACCGGAAATAACCAATACCAATATCCAATAACTATCCAATAATAAAATTAATATTATAACATAAACAATATCCAATAATCAACCAACAGGAAACATAGAACCAACAACCTAACAATGTTTCTAATGACCCAACTCTAATAACCTAACAATGCCAGACAACAACCAATCGAGTCCCTAGAACATCCTCCTCTTCATTGCCTTGATTCCACGATCACACCTTGCCTTTACCTGCACCACAAACGCAAATTGCAATGCATGAGTATTTTATAAACACTCAGTAAGGCAATCTTCTCATCTACTGGGCTATACACACAAGCAATAGAGACATCTCCAACCATCAACCAACAATAACCAATCAATAACAAACCAGGACACTGCATAGACCGACACCAGTTGTGGTTGCGTCGACCGACACATGATATGCATCGACCGATGCAAGGTTCACTTGCATCAACCGATACTCCCATTGCATCGACCGACACATGCTCGACATAGCACTAAAACCCTAGGTTTTACGCGCCGTCCTCGCACTTGCATCGACCAACACACAAAGTGCATCGACCGATGCACATGTCGAGTATCGTTTTTCCCGAAGCTTCTCGCCGGATCTTCGTTCCTACAACCACAAAATTCGATCCCAAGCCACAAGAAAGCTTCCCAACGTCCCAAATAACATTTTAACAAGCCAAATAACACATAAACAAGCAGATCAGAGAAATCTCAAGCTTAGATAAGCCATGGTCATGCACTTACCTTTGCCAAGACGAAACAGAACCACAAACAAGCAAGAAAACGCTCCTAGGAAGCTCATACGGCGATCTCAGCTACAGATCTCTACAGAAACCTTCTCAAATCACCAAATATTCTCAAGAACGCTCAAGAACACTTAGGAACACGTTTTCTCTCTTTTTCTTTCTCTCAAAAGCGGCTAAACACGACTAATGAGACAAAAACTCGTGTTAAGGGTTTTCCCAAACCCAAAACGCAACGTTTAACTTAAACTCGTCTGCACATAACCAGCCTTGCATCGGTCAATTGGTGGCAGCTTGTCCTGTGGGAAGGTTGTTAAAAGGTGGGGATCAGGGTTAGAGGAACGCCTAGCGCACCAATAACCTACTGGTAGATTTGGATATCCACGGTGAGGGGCTAGGATCGACGCCCTGCAGGGCCAGCTTGGAGTCCATGGGAGCGGCTAGCGGGGGGGGGGGGGAGGGGGAGGAGGGGGAGGACTAGCGGGGGCTAGTGGAGTCCACGGGAAGAGTTGTTACAATAAAAATCAATTTTTATATGACAACCCGTCCCGTTGACCCCAATAGAACCAACTTGTTGTTCTTATTATTTGTTTTTTTAAAAACACCATCATTGTCATGACTGATTAGTAGAATTCTAATCGTTGAGTTCTATAATAAACTTGCTTAAAACCTTCATAATAAAAAATGATATTTCTTTTCATGCATGCCTACACATTAAAATATAGGGTAAATTAGAAACCCTCATGTTTCTAATTAAAAACCCTCATGTTTCCTTCCACCTTTTAGTCACCTCCTACAATTTGGACATTTATGCTCAGCAACTGATGTCACGCAAAGCAACTGGGCAATTCTCGTAGCTACAGTAACCACATAAGGAAAAAAAAATATATTAGTCAGTTGCTACATGACTCCTACAAAACAAAAAAAAAAACATATTAAAAACAATTATATTATTTTAGTTTCTATTTCTTTTTCTTTTCATATTTTCTCTCTTTTCATTTTCCTAATTATTTTTTAGTTTTTAACTTTGAATTCTATTTTTTTTTCTATCTTTTAAGATCTATTTTACTATATTAATTTTTTAATTTTGATTTATTATTATTTTATTGAAGAAGACATTTTCATATTAGTATTACTATGTTTATGGTAATACACTATGTTTTTATGTGTACGTACACATTTGAAATAATTTCTATGCATATAAAACCTTATTTGCAGCATGTATTTTACAAATATACCATCAAAACATGTCAATAATACGTTTATAAATTAAATCATCATTGTATTGAATATACTTCATGTACGCCTATCACTAAGTTATATATGGGCCCTGTCCTTTTGACGATCGCTGCCCCACCTCCGGCGACCAACAAATTACACTGACTTTCTCTTTTCCAGTCGCTGGTTTCTTTCTCATTCTTTGCTTCTCTATTTTTCTTTGTTCATTTCATTTGTTGTCGCTGGTGTCACTCGTTTTTCCAGCGACTGTTAGAAAGACTAAAAAGTGTTGCTGTGACTGCTTTTACGATGTTGCTGGTGTAGTCCCACTAACTTGGATCTCAAGTTACTTGTATTTTTAGTCGCTGACCGCTAATCCAGAAATTATGAAAAGAACATGCACTACTAATTGTGTACATGAAGAATTTATTTTAGGGTTTATTCAGGGGTTGTATACATTTAAGTCAATATCATGTATGTTTACAGTTTAAGTTTAGGGTTTGTTTAGGGGTTATGCATGAGAGTCACAGAAAAAGGAGAAAAAGTGTTCACTACAAAAAAATAAGTGTATTGTATCACTTAAATGGTATCACAAAACTAAGTGATATTATTTTAAATTAGTTATTTATAAATGAAGCAACTAAGCATCAATTATATTAACTGATGTTATAATTGACTAGTTAGACATCAGTTATATAAAACTGATTCAAGTCCTAATAATTTGTATCACTTTAGAAAAATTGATTTAAAAATAAATTTACATCATTTTGATTATTGATGTATCTATTAATTTCTTGGTAAGATCACTTTTAAAAATGATACAAAATTTACACCAATAGAAACTGATGTTAAAATAAATTATTTCAATTACATTAATATATATCTTCTTTAAAAAAACCTCACGTACAAAAATATTAAAAATTTGCAGCATCATTTTCACTATTTTAAATAACTACTAGAAACTTAGTACAATTTAATATCAGGTTTATAACATCAAATTAAGAACTAACTTAAAAATATTAGAAATGGTGTTGTTTAGGAGTTATGTACATTACACCAATATTTTTTTAAGTACTTGTTGGCAGATGTAATATTTAGTTTAGTTAATTTTCCTAATAAACCCACTGTTGACATAGTTGTAGAAATGTTTAAAATATAGGCTATTGTATACCCAAACTTCAATACCCCGCAAATAACAACCTAAATCATGTTAAAATTCAAATTTGTTACTTGAACTATATAAAATGTTGTTAATTTCCTCCTCTGCAAAAAAATTGATATAAGCCCTAAAATTTGATTAAACTTGTGACAATACTTAATCAGAACATCTATGTTTAAGTCAATATGATCGTTTACCTGTAAGTCAATACGATCATGTACGTAAATGTTTTAAAGTTTATTATTTATGTTTATATAAACATTGTGTACGTTTAAGTCAATATCGTGTCCGTACACGATTTAGTGTTTAATGTTTAGGGGTTGTTGTATATATAAGTCAGTACAAAGATTATGTACGCATTTTTTTGTCAAAAAGCTACGACTGTGTACGTATTTAGTCTAGGGTTTTATGTAGGCGTTGTGTACTTCATGTAGGCGTTGTGTACGTAATTATTCTTATTATGAATTGTGTCTATAGATATGATTTTAAATATTAACATAACCATGTACGTACATAATAATAATTTGTATGTTTTGTGTACATACACATTTAAATAGTTTTCTTCATTTTTATCAATTTTTGATGTAACATAAAAGAAAAAAACATTTTAAACATGTACGTACATGAGTTAATATGGACGTGAGAGACGAGATAACGATCATGATAGGAAAAACGATTCATTAAATCTTGTGTGCGGCCAATTAGAGAGGTTAGTCAAACAATCATACACAAACATATATGTACACTATTGAGTAGTGGCTATAAGTGAAGGTTATGTACGTTAGAACAATATATATATATATATATATATATATATATTTTAATTGCTAAGTCAAAATAATACTTATATTTTATATAATTTTTTTGGGTTCACTTGATAGTTTGAAATTGATTTAACAATAAAATATTTGTCGACAATGAAATAAAAAACGAAAAAAGAAGATATCTATGAATATGAGCAATTCCACTTTCTGTATCATCATCACCAATTTCATGTTAACAAATCATATTATTTCGTAAGAGTAGGCATGGGTGAAATATCCAAACCCCATGATCCTATCCAAACCTGACTCTATAATTTTGAAATCTCAAACGGATTCAAAATCTCTAGATTCGAAAATCCAAACCCGAATCTGATCTATCAGTTTTTGTTGTATATACATAGCATCGTAGAAATTCTAACATGCTGAAACGACCCGACCCGTTTTTTTTTAAATAATAAATAATAAATATAATACAATAATAATAAACTACAACTAGTAGTCCCATACCCACTAGCCACCTAGACACAATCACAATCAACAGCGGAAATAACCAATATCAATAAATATCCCATAAATAACCAATAATAATTCAATATCCAACATTAATTCCAAATCATAAACTAATAATCCAAACAACATAAACCAGAGAACCAACAATCCTGAACAACATTCTAGGACTCAACGCTAGCAACCTAACAGAAGCCAGACAACCAAGCGAACCACTAGAACATCCTCCTCTTCATTGCCTTGATTCCACGATCACACTTTGCCTTTACCTGTACAAAAAACACATATTGCAATGCATGAGTATTTAATAAACACTCAGTAAGGCAATCCTCCCATCTACTGGGCTATACACACAAGCAATAGAGTCATCTCTAACCATCAAACAACAATCAACAGACAACAAATAACAAACCAGGACTCTGCATCGACCGACACCAACATGCATCAACCGACACCACATGGGGATGCATCGACCGACATAGGGTTGCATCGATCGATGTTCGATGCACTTGCATCGACCGACACTCGCTCTGTATCGACCGACACTCGCTCTGCATCGACCAACGCATGCTCAACATAACACGAAAATCCTAGGGTTTTACACGCCGTCCTCGCACTTGCATCGACCGACGCAAGATATGCATCGACCGATGCAATGCTGAGCATCGTGTTTCCCCCCGAAGCTTCTCGCCGGATCTTCGTTCCTACAACCACAAAACTCGATCCCAAGCCACAAGAAAGCTTCCTAACATCCAAAATAACAATCTAACAAGTCTAATAACACATAGCAAGCAAATTAGAGAGTTCTCTAGCTTAGATAAGCCATGGTCCTGCACTTACCTTTGCCACAGAAGAATCTGAACCTCAAACAAGCAATAGAACACTCCTAGCAAGCTCCTACAACGTTCTAATCCTCAGATCTCACCAGGAAACGCCACAAACCCACAGAAAACACCAAGAACACCAAGAACACTCTTTCTCTCCTTTGTTTCTCTCAAAAATGGCCAAAGTCGACTAATGAGACAAAAGAATCGACTTAAGGGTTTTCCTTTGCCCAAAACGCAGAGTTTAACTTAACTCGTCCGCAGAAAACTGAACCTGCATCGACCGATGCACTATATGCATCGACTGATGCAATCCCCTAAACCGAGATTTTGGTTCGCGGATGTTACAATTCTCCCCCACCAAACTAGATTCGTCCTCGAATCTCAAAACAACCATCAGCCAAGGACTCCCGTGCAACCGTCTCCACGACCCGCACTCCTCCAACCGATCTACGAAATGTCACCTCTAGGCGTTAGACTCACGTTCCAGGCATTATTTTCTCTCGACTTTTGGACTTTCCTTTACTCATAGGCCTAAACCTTAAGTTTTTACTGGCTCCTCATCAAACCTAAGTCTGCATGCCATAATGTTGGCTCCTCATCGGGCCTAAGCCCGCATGCCATAATATATAAGGAAGTCCAAAATTCGTCTCTCGGGTTGCCACCCTACAGTGCGCCCCCGGATCGTCATCCAAAGTCGATATACCAACCATTCTCCCAAGCCACAAAGTCTCAGAATATGGCAGTACTAGGAGAACCTAAGTCCCCAAAGAGTCGCGAGCAACCAATTCTGAACACGTCTGAGTCCTATCCCTAACCAGGTTTCCTTCCCGTGGCTTACGTAAGACATCACTATGTCTTACCAACCACATATCCCCTCACTGGGATACCTCACTGCTACAAGGGCCACCACAAAGTCCAAACAAATGTCCTAAACAGGACCGCCACCAAGGCCAAACAAATGCCCTAAACGGGACCGCCACCAAGGCCAAACAAATGTCCTAAACAGGACCGTCACAAAGACCATCTGTCCCAAAGGACCGCCTAAACAGGCACTCTAGCTAAACAGCCCGCCACAAAGGCCACACATCTGGCTAAACAACCCGCCACAAAGGCCACACATCTGGCTAAACAGCCCGCCACAAAGGCCACACATCTGGCTAAACAACCCGCCACAAAGGCCACACAAGCCTCTCCACGGCTTCTTCCACTAAAATGGACAAATTTTAACTCACATAAAACTTTCCACTTTTGGAAACTTCTAATTCAGGAAACTTTCCTCCAAAAATCCCGCCTCACAGAAACTTTGTACCCCGAGCACCACCTCATCTTGTTACTTAGTCGCACAACCAACCACCCCAAGTGACCAAGTAATTAAGAGATATGGGCTGGAATACTCCATTCCCGCTCCAGCCACAGATTGCATATGGGACCAGGCTAGACAAGCTTAAGTCGCGGCTTGCTTCTCATACCACTTCTTAAACCTTGACTTCATCCTCACCTCAGGCTCCCAAGTCTGCTCCTCAACACCATCACAGTCCCAAAGGACTCTCGTCAAAGGAATCTTCTTCTTCTGAAGTTCCTTGATCCTCCTCTCGTGAACCCTCACTGGTCTCGCCTCCAAAGTCATGTTAGGCTGAAGGTCCTCAGGAATCTTAGCTAACAACTGATCATCCTCACGGAGACACTTCCTCAACATAGAAATATGGAAAACCTTATGAAATGCACGCATAACCTCAGGTAAATCTAGTCTATAAGCCACTGGTCCAACACGCTCAGTCACTCTGAACGGACCCATGTACCTCGGACTCAACTTAGTCTCAGTCAATGACCTGTTCGGACCCTGCAACATGGCCATCTTGAGCTACACTCTGTCTTCTACTTGAAACTCATGATCTCTCCTCCTCCTATCGGCATAACTCCTCTGCCGATCCTGAGCTTCCTTCATGTTCAGCTTGAGAACCCGAACCTTCTCTAAGGTCTCCTGAACAAGATCTGCCCCGTATATGCTCCTCTCCCCCACCTGAGTCCAGCATAACGGTGTACGACACGGCCTCCCATACAAAGCCTCATAAGGAGCCGTCTTAATACTCGACTGATAACTGTTGTTGTAAGCAAATTCTACCAAGCTCAAATGATCTGCCTAATGGCCTCCCCAATCCAACACACACAAACTCAGCAAATCTTCCAGCGTCTGGATCGTCCTATCTGACTGTCCATCGGTCTGGGGATGATAAGCTGTACTCATATGCACCTTAGTGCCCATCGCTGCCTGAAACGCTCTCCAGAACACCGAAGTGAACTTAGAATCCCTATCAGACACAATTCTTGTTGGCACCCCATGCAACATGTCTATGTCCTTCACATACTTCTTAGCCAAGACCGTTGCTCCATCAGTCTTCTTAATGGCCAGAAAATGTGCTGACTTAGTCAACCGGTCAACAATGACCCAAATAGCATCAAAAGTCTTGGACACTGGCAAACCTACCACGAAGTCCATAGTAATCATATCCCACTTCCACTCTGGAATGGGAAGACTCTTCAGTAATCCTCATGGAACCTGATGCTCAGCCTTCACTAGCTGGCACACATCGCACCTCGCGACCCAACTAGCTACATCCTTCTTCATCCCGACCCAATGATAGTACCTCTTGAGATCACGGTACATCTTAGTCGCTCCTTGATGAATAGAAAACTTGCTCCCATGAGCCTCTCTCAGGATCTCCTGCCTCAACTCCTCATCCTTAGGCACACAAATCCGCCCATGCACCAAATAGTACCATTAGCCGAAACTTGATACTCTGAATCAACAACCTTTGAGGCATTCACCAGCCCCAAATCCTTCTCCTGAGCCAAGCATACTCTGCTCAGAAGATCAGCTCTATCAACTGCTTCCAAACCCAACGGTTCCTGAGACACAACACACAAGCTCAACGCACCGATCTCTCCTACCAGAGACTCCATCTCCTGCTCCTGAGCCGAAGCTACCCTCTTCCGACTCAGAGCATCTGCAACCAAGTTAGCCTTACTAGGATGATAAGCTATCTCCAAATTATATTCTGCCACAAGCTCCATCCACCGCCTCTGCCTCAAATTCAGCTCAGGCTGAGTGAATATATACTTCAGACTCTTATGATTTGTAAACACCTGTACCTTTGCACCATAAAGATAAGATCTCCAAATCTTCAGGGCAAAAACTACAGCACCCATCTCCAAGTCATGAGTAGGATAGTTGTCCTCATGCTTCCGCAACTACCGCGAAGCATAGGCAATCACCTTCCCATGCTGCATCAACACACAACCCAAACCAACTCTAGATGCATCTGTATAAACCACATAGGGTTCTCCCTGCTCAGGCAAAGCCAACACTGGCGCAGTAGTCAACATCTCCTTCAGGCTTGCAAAGCCTTCCTCACACTCCTCTGACCAAACAAAAGCAACATCCTTCCCTGTCAACTTAGTCATAGGACGTGCTCTGCTCTCAAACCCCTGCACAAATCTCCTGTACTAACTTGCCAATCCAAAGAAACTCCTAATCTCTGTGGCATTCTACGGTTTAGGTCAATCCCTGATAGCCTGTATCTTCTCTGGATCTATAGAAACCCCATCCGCATACACCATATGACCCAGAAAACCCATCTCACGCTGCTAAAAACTGCACTTGCTCAACTTAGCAAACAACTTCTGCTCCTGCAGCTTCTCCAGAACTGCCCTCAAATGCACTGCATGGTCCTCAGGAATCTTAGAATAAACCAGGATATCGTCGATGAAAATGATGACAGACACGTCCAGAAACTCCTGAAACATGCTGTTCATCAATCTCATAAACGCTGTTGGCGCGTTAGTCGACCCAAATTAAAAGACATTACGACAAACTCATAAACCCCCTATCTCGTCCTTCTACTTGACGAACAACACCGACGCTCCCCATGGTGAAATGATAAGACGAATGAATCCCCTACTTAAAATATCCTCTGGTTACTTCCTCAACTCTACTAGACTAATAATCAAGTATGTCGACATCGACTCACCACCACCCGAATATCAACATCTCGTGTCCATACAAGAACCTCTAGTAACTTGTCTCTTAGGGAAAACTTTCACAAGGTAACTTAATCCAAAATTAGCTTTCCGCTTAGCAATTCTCCACAGCAAATCATCAATACGAGCGTAATAAAACAAACAAGTACCATACGTTCGCATATTATAATTCACCGTATCAAATGCTTTGCAGGCCGCCAACTCAACCCACTTGACTTATTTTTCCCTAGCAAGCTTACCAAAACCCTGAAAGCAACCCTGTCCATCTCCAATGAACTTTATCCGGCATCGTCGCAACGATTAGTTTATCTTACCATGAAGGCTTCTCGTGAACTTATGTATCTGGCAAACATGTCTTTCCTTGTTCAAACCTGCTGCAACTCCCCTTCCCGGGACTCCAGCACCACCGACCGCACAATCCTGGCGCAACAGCCACACATTCATGACCGCTCCAGTCATAAAACCCTCACCCACTGATCAACACATCCAAAACCCAATATTAAACCACCATCACTCTCTCCAGGTTTACATTCAGTCGTTATGTTTATACTCACGTCCTAGGCATTGCTTGCTCCCAACTTCCCGCTCTTAGGTCGCAACCTTCGAGCCATACTGATCTCACTCTCAGACCACCGTCTTCGAGTTATACCGTCTCACTCTGGGACCACAATCCTTAAGATCTCGGTATCAGGGGAACTACTCATCCCCTCAGGAGAACATCATCCCCTCTGCCACTCTCGGAGCCCACAGCCCCTGAAGCTATCGGTATTCTGGGAAAACCACCGTCGCCTCAGGAGAAACAATCCTTAAAGACTATAAACATGTTTTGACCAAAGGTACTTCCTGTGGTACGAGTATAACATTACAATGTTACGCCTACCCACTCAACTTATAATATCCAACTGGATAACCCACCAAACAGAGAAATATTTGCTCCAACTATATATGTCCATCTATCCGTCTCTCTATACTTGATACCTCTCGCGAAGAATCTCGCACCGATCATCTACCACTGCTCCATCCTCCTAACATAAGATGGAAGCTCCTCAACATCCGCAGCCCTCGGCTGCACCCCGCCACATGCGGTACAACTGGAGCCTGCACTGGTACCCCTCTCGGTAACCGCTTCAACAATATGCCAACAGATCCGCTAAGCGATCATCTCGACCCTGGGCTCCACCTGCTGCAACCCCACACTTGGGTTCCCAGCACCCCCAGCACGCTCACCGGCTAACCCCCTTTGGTCCCTCCTGATACGCTTGCGACCCTGTGACAGACCTCCTCGTAGAACTTAGGACCACACACTCGCTGGCCTCGGGACCCGCCCGACCATGACCACGACCACGTCTCATCCACGACCAACAACTCAAACACCTTTAGCCACTGCACTTCCATGAACAAAGGCTAACACGCAATCTTAACATAATACAAAAACACAAAAACCAAAACTTACCGTGGAATCACATTGTAGGCTCGAAGAGGATGTTCTAGGACTCCATGCCACACACAATTGACTAACTCACATAATCAATCAACTCATGCAATCCCAAACATCACAACAGAAACCTAGTGAACCCAAACCTAGAACCGTAAGGGCTCTGACACCAAACTGAAACGACCCGATCCGTTTTTTTTTAAATAATAAATAATAAAAATAATATAAGAATAATGAACTACAACTAGTGGTCCCATACCCACTAGCCACCTAGACACAATCACAATCAACAGCGGAAATAACCAATATCAATAAATATCCCATAAATAACCAGTAATAATTCAATATCCAACATTAATTCCAAATCATAAACTAATGATCTAAACAACATAAACTAGAGAACCATCAATCCTGAACAACATTCTAGGACTCAACGCTAGCAACCTAACAGAAGCCAGACAACCAAGCGAACCACTAGAACATCTTCCTCTTCATTGCCTTGATTCCACAATCACACTTTGCCTTTACATGCACCACAAACACATATTGCAATGCATGAGTATTTAATAAACACTCAGTAAGGGAATCCTCCCATCTACTGGGCTATAAACACAAGCAATAGAGTCGTCTCTAACCATTAAACAACAATCAACACACAACAAATAACAAACCATGACTCTGCATCGACCGACACCAACATGCATCGACCGACACCACATGGGGATGCATCGACCGACACAGGGTTGCATCGATCGATGCTCGATGCACTTGCATCGACCGACACTCGCTCTGCATCGACGGACGCATGCTTGACAAAACACGAAAACCCTAGGGTTTTACGCGCCGTCCTCGCACTTTCATCGACCGACGCAACATATGCATCGACCGATGTAATGCCGAGCATCGTGTTTCCCCCCCCCCCAAAGCTTCTCGCCGGATCTTCGTTTCTACAACCACAAAACTCGATCCCAAGTCACAAGAAAGCTTCCTAACATCCAAAATAACGATCTAACAAGTCTAATAACACATAGCAAGCAAATTAGAGAGTTCTCTAGCTTAGATAAGCCATGGTCCTGCACTTACCATAGCCACAGAAGAATTTGAACCTCAAACAAGCAATAGAACACTCCTAGCAAGCTCCTACAACGTTCTAATCCTCAGATCTCACCAGGAAACACCACAAACCCACAGAAAACACCAAGAACACCAAGAACACTCTTTCTCTCCTTTGTTTCTCTCAAAAATGGCCAAAGTCGACTAATGCGACAAAAGAATCGACTTAAGGATTTTCCTTTTCCCTTTGCCCAAAATGCAGCGTTTAACTTAACTCGTCCGCAGAAAACTGAACATGCATCGACCGATGCAATCCTCTAAACCGGGATTTTGGTTCGCGGATGTTACACATACGTATACAACAACAAATACAATGACCCAAAATAATTGGTGTACTAAATATCCAATTTATCACCACATAATAAATCCAAAAGACAAATGTAAGCACTTAGGGTTAATTTTAATTTTTTTTTCCCGCCATAGATGTCTTACAGAAATCATCAAGTTCTTAAACTTTTGGTGGAAACTTAGTTTTCCATTGATAATTGCTACAACAATACATCCCTATGGTGTCGATCAACACCCTCAACCATAAACTTGTTCACATGCGTAACATCTAGGAAGATGACATTGGTAGGTTCGTTGTGCATTTAACATTCCTATAAAATCTGGTTGCGTCATACAAAATATTACAATATACATATATATATAAAGGTAATATAAAATGACAAGATATTTAACGCCTTTATTTTGCAAGACTTGGTATAAATGTGTACGTTTAAATCAATATAATCATGTACATATATGATGTATAGTTCGTTTTTAGTTGTTCTATGTACGTTTAAGTTAATATAGTCATATACGTACATAATGTTTTTTGTGTACGTACATAATGTTTTTTGTGTACGTCCATAAGTCTATAACGAATGAAGGGTATAATAGTAATTTTTCAGTCATCTTCAACCTAAGTTCTCTCTTGTGCAACCCTAATTTTGCAGCCGTCATTTTCAGTATTTCATAATCCTTTGTTTTCTTTACCTCTTAATGTTTTTACATAAAAATCATGTAAATCTAGCATATTTTAATATATTTTAAGTTTGATAAGCTTATAATTCTAAGTTTTTTTTGTTAATTATTAGGATGTTTAAGTCAGTTACATAGGTCTAAATATGAATGAACTTTAACACTCGGACTAGAACTCTACTCGCCCATGAACAATTTTTGGTTTCCACTTTTCTCTATGATGTAGAACAATTGGTTTTTCACCACAAAACATCTCAACCTTTTGTTTTCTCTCCTCAATTTTTTTTTAAATTTGTTTATGTATAATTAATTGCAACTGATGTAGTAAAATTTTTATATAATAAAAACTAAAACAGTACAACAGTTGGTTTGTCCCCATATAATTAATTTTAATCAAACTGAATAAAAGTACATTAGTTGGGTAACTAAACTAAAGTCTAATTGATTAATTACAAGGTATAATTGTCTTATTTTTACTAGGTGGCTAAAAGCTGGAAAGCTTTTTTGAGTTTGCCTTACCATGAAAAAAATTGTTGACTTGGTTTGGTCAGTGAAAATTTCTTTAAAATATAATTGAACGGCTCTATGATGTGGGAGAAGGTTCTTTTGCAAACTTGTCACTTAGGACAGTCTTGCATTTCCTAACGCAAGTGAGATTGTTTGTGGCTTCCTAATTGTATATTGTAATTCCCGGGAATTCTTTAGCTTGAATTAAACTTCTCCAATGAAAAACAAGAGGATTGGTGTAGCACTGCAATATGCTCAGTTATGAAGGCTTTATAGAAACATCCCTCTAGCTAATTCTGTATCATGTAACATAATTAATTAACTCCAAACTAAATCACGTTTTTGATATCTATAATGTGTCATCGCGGTTGTCTTTCAATGTGTCATCGCGGTTGTCTTTCAATGTGTCATCGCGGTTGTCTTTCTTGAAAGGATATAGTGTAAATTAAACAAAAGGAAAACTGGAGAGACTTCTAATTTTTTTTCCTTCCAAATTTTTTTTACAGTTATGCCTGTCGTCAATCTGTCATTATCAAACAAAACAAAGCCATTTCGAAGATTCTAAAGTTCTTTCAACGCTTCAAGTGGGCACGATCCAATATTACGTGAAGACGGTATACATTCTTTGGTTCCATTGCTTTTGTTTCTTTTTCATATCATTGTCCACTATATTTGACGTGACACTACAATTATAATTATAGTCAAAAGTTGACCAAGTAGTACATGTATAATATTTTTATTGTATGCAACTAAAGCATGTAATTTTTGAATTTTAACTTTTAAACTTCTGAAAAAAGTATTGATTATTTTAGTGCCTCGTTGGTTTAAAGTTTAAACATAACGGATTGGGATTGCATTTTTGGGAGTTTGCGAAAACGATCAGATGTGGTTTTAAGCAACACTAAGGGTGTGGCGGAGCAAGACCAAAAATTTAGAGGGTCATAAGATTTTTTTTTTTTTTAATAAGATAAAAATGTAAAATTTAAGAGGTCAATATAAAATTTTATTTTTTATGGGGTAAAAATGTAAACTTTTTGGAGGATTAGAGTACAAATTTTGTTTTAATAAGGTAAAAATGTAAAATCTGTTGGGATCAAGATGAAATTTTTAAATTTAATGGGTCAAAATATAAAATTTAAGAGGGTCATTTTATTATTTATAAGTAAAAATATACCAGAAAAAAATTTAATGGGGTTAGCTGACATCCCTCCCACCTTACTGGCTCCGCCTTTGATGGTTACAGCGGTTAGAATAGACAAATCCGTCAGTGGATTAAACTTTTTTTTATTTACCATTCACACGTTTAATATGCAGTGGTGCGGTTTAAAAGATATAGAAAGAAAATCGCTGCAGACCAACAGCGGACTATTTTTGTGTACAAATAAAGTTGATCCGCAGTGGTATGCTGTCCGCTCTATTTTTGGGGCGAACTAAACCGCTGACAGATTTGGCCCCCATTCGCAATCACCATTCAGACCCTAAATTTTTAGAACTATTGGTTTAGTATTTTTAAAAATAGGTGCGTTTGTGTGAATTTTATGACTGACTGATCAACGAAAATAAAAAAAATCAAAAACAAATATGATATATAATTATGAAAAAGTACCATAAAAAAGATTATCGAAAAAAAATTAAAATAAAATGTTTATTACTTTATGCATTTGGTTTGTCACCAAAAATTGCATCATGTAATGTGACAGACTGTGAGATATATGCTTGAATTCATAATCATAAACCCTTATAAATATCATGCAAGATATGATGCGATGAAAACTTTTGTAAGTGTTACCCAAAGAACTACCGAATGAATAAAAGATATACACAAATATATATAATACTAAATATACAAATTTTAATTATAATTAAAATTATATTTTGTTGGTTTTCTTATGTTAAAATTTTAAAATAATACAAACAAATTATATTACATGATGAGGTATATGATATGATAAGATTGAATTGATAATACTAACAAAATAAAATATCACTCATATAATATTTTAATATGAGGTAAAAAATTCATTTTACTATTTTAACAACACTAATATAAAATATCTAGAACCAATTTGATTTAGTTAATATTATATTAAACAAGATTTGTTTTAAATTCATTTTACTATTTTTAAAAAAAATTTGTAAGAACTTATCTCGGGGTATCTTGCGGATAATAATCTAGTACGGTAATATAAAGCGGTTTGACGATTTAAAACGATTGATTATTTATCAATCACGAGTTATCGCAACCGCTTGCAAACATACTGTTTAGGATAGCAAGGGAAGAACCAATCAATACCTTATATATAAGACACGAGGTACTTTAGTAGTTTTAAAAAAAATTGCTCGATATTGAACTTTTCTTAAGTTTTGTCAAACTAAGCGCTGACCATATATTTTATACATTTTGAATTGATGACCACGTTTTTGAGTTATAGTGTATAAATCTATTTAACACTATAACTTTTCATATCCTCCAGTTTCGCATGGCCACTGTAATTATAGTTGCCAAACTATAAAAATTACCTATGGTCAAGTAAGAGTAACTTTGGATATTCATTACAGAATCAAAATATTTTACTTTTGAACCGCAGGTTTTGGAGTTTCCAATATTACTGTGGACATCATACGTCAAATTAATTAGAAAGAATCGCACATCATTCCTTCTATTCCATTATTTTAAATTTTATTAATAATGAAACATTGTCAGATATTATTACGTTAATGCTTCATTGTTAAATTTCCCTATAGATTGCTCTTTCCACTAAACGAAAAGAAAAGTATTATATTATGAGCTATGCCTAATGTCATTTCTTTACGTAACAATATAAATCTAGTTGACTATTTAGTAACCAAGATTTTCAATATTTTTGTTTTTGACTAAAAAACTGAAAATAATCTAAATATTTTTAACTTTTTTTTTCCATTTAACAAAATAAAGATACAATATCAAAAAGCTCAAGACGGCCACAAGCTCAGAAACTAAAAAGAAGATTCTAATACAACCGCGTTAGAAGGCTTACCTTAAGACACCAAAAACACCAAAAGTGGTACTGGAGAAAACAACACCATTACTAAAACAGACTAAACCAGGTGATGAGCAAGGTTTGTCCGTGAGGCCGATGGTTTTGACAAGTCGAGAGAGGTAGAACCGTAGAAAACGTGCTCTAATGAGCACTTCGATCAGGTACTATAAATTAGAAGTTCAGAGACAGAGATCATGTAATAGAAATTAGAGTAAACATTAGTAAAGTTGTATATGTTTTGGGGATTGGTTTACATGACGAGTTAAATAAGATGTGTAGTCCAAGTGTCCAACCCTAACCCACCTCTTCACACTCATATGCAAGATTCGTTTACACATACAACGAATAACAACCATAAATTTAGTCATTTACCCAGATACTTTATTTATAAAATACTAGAAATTAAAATCATAATATTTTAATAATAAGTTGAAAATATAAAAATACAATATAATATTAGACAAAAAGATAAAAAAATATTATCATGTCGGGTATATAGCGGAACGCGTTATGATCGATTCTTTAAAAAGATATATGTAAAATTTTACTGGCATTAACTCACAGCTGTATTTTCAAAATTATATATATTGTTGATTATACTCTAATGGTTTATATAGCATGACGGGCTACGCTCGATTATTAATATGAATTTAAAATATAACTAAAACTGTACCAACCCAACATTTTTATATATAAAAAGAAAAAATACTTTACAACAACTAAAAACAAACTATACAATTTTTCATATTTCTATAATAAAAAAATTGCCCATAAGTAAAAATAATTTAATAAATTAAGAATCATTGCTTATTTTACCATATATTATTATAATATTAATATGGATTAATCAAAACTGAGAGTGTAAAATTTTGTGTATAAAAAAGAATATTGTTGGTGTTGGGTTTCGACGTTCACAGGGCCCACGGGAGAGGCCCAACATGGATTGGTTGTCTGTCGTTGAGATAGGCCTGTAGCGAGCCCAAGAAGAAGATCCCGCATGAAAAGAGGTGTCGAAGTCAACTTCCGGAGGAGTTGGTGGGATAACGGGCCGAGATCATCGGAGGAAATGAGAGATAGTTTTAGGGTCGCTATTTGTTTAAATATTCTCGGATTGACAGAGAAAAATGACATGTATTTTTGATATCAAGAACAAAAAAACTATCTAAGAAAAAATCCAGTTCACAGTTCTTCATTGTTTTAATCTATTTACACCGAAAGTCTGCCCAGATCTTGTTTCATCTTCGAATCAATATATTTGTTGTTTCTCGTTTCAACAATTTGGCGCCGCCTGTGGGGACTTAGGTCTTTCTATTCTCAAAAGTCGATAACTTTGAAGAAATCTAGGCGAAATGGATCCATCTACGACTAACGCAACCATGCCAGAATCCAGTCACGAGCGCACCAGCGCCACCGCGCCGCCGGCAACACTCCAGGGATCTGTCCCTAACAACGCTCCCTCTCTAGGCGAGGAGATTCAAGTCCATTCTAATCAAGAGATCCTATATCCGACCAGATCCGAGATAGACTCGCTACTTAGAGATACCCAGACACCGGACCAAAATTCCTCGGGTCACTCGGATCTCATCCGTCAAAGACCTACCCCGGTCTGGGATCCCAGCATCTCGAGCCAGGGGATTTCCGTCGGGATTACACCCACGATCCCTGCAATACCATTAGGAAACAGGAACCAGTCCCGGGTATGGACCCGTTCTGAAAAGAATGTAACAAACCGACTCGGGCAGCACTCAGCGTTGTTGTCCTCATCATGGACTCCCAGCGGAACTGACATCTCCGAGATACGGGGGATGCTCACCGTTCTGATTGATTAGACTCAAAGCCAGGATGCAACGAATCGAGCTCTCATGAGTCGGATCGAGCAGCACGAGCAAGAGCTTGCACTTTGCGTAAATCACGATCTCCATCGGGAAGCCGCGCACGCTCCTGAAACAGCCTTAACCGACTCTGCAGAAAGAGTACTGCCCTGAACCCGCCTCGACTTTGAAATGGTTCACGTTACCCCGCCCGGGCTCATGACACTACCCGTATTCGCGCCCTCGGAAAATCCCCGAGCTTCGAGCTTAACGATCTTAAACGATCCTACGAGCTCGCGATCTGCCGACCAGCCCTCAGTCGGGTATGTTGGCTCAGCGGTACGCGATGCTAGTACCCCCAGACCTCCCGCGAACACCTCAGTAAGGACAAACCAAGCTTTGACCGAGGAACTCGTTAGTGGAGTTCCTCATCACATGACGGTCGGCAGTTTTGGCTTTCCCGGTCCTCCAAGGAACGACGCAATCAGCGCCCAATTCCTTACCGAGTACATGAACAAGGCAAACGCCAAGATGGCACAAATCCGCTCTAAGGTCCATCTGGCCACGAGCGCAGCGCCAGACATCGATCGCGTGATCGCAGAAACAATGCGTACCCCGTTTACTGATTGAATTGCGAAAGTTTGCCTTCGAGACGTGGGTAAGCTACGCTTACCTGAATATGCGGGCACGTCGGATCCTAGAGCACACCTCCGGTCTTTCATATTGACAATAATCAAGGCCTACATCACCGACGACGAATGTGAGGCTGGCTACTGTCGGTATTTTGCCAAAAACCTATTCGGACCGGCACTAGAGTGGTTCGCGTCCTAGGAATCTAATTCCATCGACTCCTTCGACCAACTCGTTGCAGTCTTCCTGAAGCATTACTCGATCTTCTTCCAATCTAAGGTGACCAAATCCGACTTTTGGCTGTTGGTCTAAGGGAAGGACGAATACATAACTCGCTTCAAGACGACCAAAGCCAGGATATCAAATTTAAAGGACGAGGTTGCCCTAGCGGCCATCCGACATGGCTGATGGTACACATCAAAATTTCGGGAGGAGCTCACGGTCCGACAGCCTCCCTCGCTCGACGACGCTCTTCATAGGTCAATTAATTTCGCCAGAGCCGAAGAGGAGCGAGCCGCTATGGCCGAGCTTCATAAATTGGCAAAAGCACCTTTCAATCCCTCTAAAAAACCTTCCGGAGAGACCCACTCGAACCTAGCTTTCATGCCTTCGCGGTACACTCTGCACCCAAACCCAAGAACCCGAACTTCGATCCCGAAAAGTTATGCAAGTACCACAAAATACAGGGTCACTTGACCGAAGAGTACAGGACTGTGGGACGTCTCTTTGCGAGAAAACACGAATCCGGAGAGCTCGGCAAAATCGACCTCGAAAAAGAGGAAGAAAAAGCCAGGGAAGTAAACGCAAACGCAAAGGACGTTGTTACGAAGCGTGAGAGAACTGATGAGGCTGAGGGATCATCCCCCCTCCAGCGCCAAAGAAACGTATCAACTTAGTCTTCAAAGGTCTCACCCTTTGCCGCACTTCTCCTAGATCGGTCTTTACACCACCCCCAGCTCGTCGCAAACTCGTGACGACTATATCACGGAAGGATCTGCCTTATGTCGCAACTCTGTCAATTCGATCAAGGCATTCCAACGCAAGGTCGAGAGTCACCACCGGGAAAGAAAGCCTCACGACGACGCTCTGATCGTTAGGCTAGACGTTGGAGGGTGTGAGCTATCGCGCATAATGATAGACATGGGAAGCTCGGTCGATCTCCTATTCTATGACGCCTTCAAACGAATGGACTATCCTGATTCTGAATTAAAAGGGGGCAAAACCCCACTCACAGGATTTTCCGGAGACACAACCCTAGCCAAGGGCACCAAACAGTTAATAGTGGAAGCCCGAGAGGAACGGCGTTTAGTCGACTTTGTGGTTGTCAACCGTCCTGCTTCCTTCAATGCCATCCTTGGCAGACCATGGCTCTATAGGATGAAGGTCGTCCCGTCCACTTACCATCAGTGCGTGAAATTCCCAACCGAAGCGGGATCGCGACTATTTATGCAAGTCAACGCGCCTCCCGACAGTGCTATTGAGGCAGTTACGACTTAATCAAAAAGTCCGATCAATAGCAAATAATGAAAAATGACGAGCTTGAAGCGCAGTCCACTAATGACCAAGGTTGACCAAATCTCGATCATGGAAGGACATCCCGACCGATGTGTCGGAATTGGAGCCAATCTGAACTCCAACACAAGGGCTAAATTGATCCAATTCATGGGACTAAATTGTGCAACCTTCGCCTGGTCTTCGTCCGACATGAAAGGAATAGACATCAGGGTCACCTCGTATCAACTCAACGTCGACCCCACCTATAAACCAATAAAGCAAAAACGTCGTAAGCTCGGCCCCGAAATGGCCAAAGTAGTAAACGATGAGGTGGATCGACTGTTGAAAATCAGCTCCATTCGGGAAGTCCAGTACGCCGAATGGCTGGCCAACCCCATCATGGTCAAAAAGAAAAACGGAAAATAGCGGATCTGCATCGACTTCAAGGATCTTAACAAAGCTTGTCCGAAAGACAATTACCCTCTCCCGCACATCGACCGACTGGTTAAGGCAACTGCCGCGCACGAGACCATATCCTAATGGTTCCCGCTTTCCAAGAAAAAACCGCTTTCATAACTGACTGAGGTATGTATTGTTATAAAGTGATGCCTTTCGGACTTAAAAACGCCGGAGCAACGTACAAACGACTGGTCAACAAAATGTTCGCCCAGCACCTCGACAAAACTATGGAAGTCTACATCGATGACATGCTTGTCAAGTCGACACGCGAACAAGATCATGTCTCCCAACTCAAAGAGTATTTTAAAATCCTGAACCTGTACGGGATGAAACTCAACCCGACCAAATGCACATTCGGCGTTGCGTCCGACAAGTTCTTGGGATACCTCGTCACCGAGCGTGGGATCGAAGCAAATCCCAAACAGATCACAACCTTCCTCGAGATGCCCTCCCCGAAAACTACCCGAGAGGTGCAGAGGCTAACGGGGCGGATTGCCGCCCTAAATCGCTTCATCTCATGGTCTACAGACCGCTATCTCTCATTTTACCAAATGTTGAAGGGCAATCGGAAGTTCGAGTGGGATGGAAAGTGCGAGGAAGCATTCCAGGAATTAAAAAGGTACCTTTTCGAGCCTCCTGTGCTCTCAAAGCCGGTGGACGGGGAAAACCTCCTCCTCTACATTGTTGTATCCGACTCTGCAGTGAGGGAGTACTGGTTCGAGAATATGAGGGGGAGAAGAAATCCGTCTACTACGTCAGTAAAACTTTGGTTGACGCCAAAACACGATAACCTGCCATAGAAAAACTAGCCCTAGCAGTCGTGATGTCAGCCCGCAAACTACGACCTTATTTCTAGTCGTACACAAACGTGGTAATGACGTCCCAACCCATATGCTCTATCCTCCATAGTCCTAGCCAGTCTAGCAGATTGGCCAAATGGGCGTTAGAACTAAGCCAATACGACATCCAATACCGACCTAGAATCTGCGCTAAAGCATAGGTCCTCGCTGATTTTATAATCGAGCTCGCAGCAAACAGCGACCATGAGGGGAGTAATTCTAGAAAATGGTCGCTATACGCGGACGGAGCATCATCTAGGCTAGGATGCGGGATCCAGATTCAACTCATCTCCCCCACCAAAGAGGTCATGGAGCAATCCTTTTGGCTCAGGTTTATGGCTTCAAATAGCGAAGCCGAGTACGAAGCCGTAATAGCCGGCCTCCGACTCGCGCTAGGCTTGGGAGTAAAATAGCTCGCCGCGTTCAGCGACTCGCAGCTCGTCACTAGCCAGTTTCATGGAAACTACGATACTAATAACGAACGGATGAACGCGTATCTTCGGGTCGTGCGATCTTTGGCAGAACGGTTCTCATCATTCGAACTCAATAAAATCCTGCATGGAGAGAACTCAGCGGTCGATGCCCTGGCCGTACTCGCTTCCACCTCAGACCCTTCGGTCAAATGGGTCATACCCATGGAAGGGATAAATGAGCCCAGCATCTCCATTCCCGTTAAAGCTCAGAGCGTCCATGAAAGACCCCGACCCGGACGTCCCAGCGTCCGCGGTCACGGCTTCCATTCGGCCCCATTTCCGGCCGAATATCCTTTGATTCGGTCACTAAGCTTTGGCTCGCGGCCTTGCTTCATAACCCATTTACGCAGCGGAATATAACTTTAACTTGACCCATCCCTTTGTGCTTAACCATACAACCAACCAACCCCACTGGCTTGCACATATTAGGGATGGGGACATATAGTCCCTTCGGTGCACGGTGAACGGTTGCTCTATCAGCTTCCTGAACCACTCGCGTACCCGAAGCTCGGCATCGGACGTGCCATTAGTTGACCCATCGGTCATACCATTGTACGCCATCGACTTGTCGATCTTGGTATCAGCGCCTGCTCTGATCGAACGATCCGACCCCATAATCGTATCGCAGATCGACCTCTGACCAGGCCGATACTTTCGACCACCCGACCGATCAATCCAACCTACGGCTCGTATCGTCGATCCTTTGATCACCCGATCTGACTAGAGATTGAATCACCGGTCAACCCTCGATCGATCCGTCCATTGACGCAGATCGTCGATAACCTTTCGATCGGTCCGACTCTATGATCGAACCGTCAATCATCCTGCGATCGGTTTGTCTCCCCGGACGAACCGCCGCCTATCCTACGATCGGATCGGCCCGCTTGCCAAACCGTCGCTCGTCTCATCGTACCTTCGATAGAGAGGTAGCATGCGCATCAGTTCGGACGAGTATACTCGCCGAGCCGCACCCCCTTTTCTTCTCAGGCCTAGATGGACGATGGAAGGATGATGGTGTGTTGGAATGAAGGCCTTGCCCTCTATTTATAGTGTCCTGGCCGAAGTCTAGGCTCCAAAAGGCACCTGTCCATCAAGGCCCTTCATTCGTGCACGTTCGGACATGCATGTCCGTCCGTGCCTGTCCGGCCATGCCCGTTCGGTCATGCCTATTTGGTCATGCCGTCCCATGACCGGAGACTGTCCACCACCGTCCAGCTGGCCAAGCTTAGTCGAGCTAACGCTAGCTGGACGCTAGCTGGACGAGCTGATACTAGCTGGCCTAGCTGTCCGCAGCTGGTCCGTAGCTGTCCGCAGCTGGCCTATAGCTGTCCATAGCTGGCCGATAGCTGTCCATAGCTGGCCGGTAGCTGGCCGATAGCTGAACTACTTGTTCATCGAGCTTGTTCAGCTCATTCAGCTCGTATTCCAGCTATTTGAGCTAGTAGCTTAGCTACTTAAGCTCATATAGCTATCGATTTCCTTAAAACAAACTGCCGCTCCTTTCGGATCGCGGGACGCGGGCGTTACAGTCCACCAAGTCAAGGGCAGCATTAGACACGACGAGGGAGATCTCGGACAGGCACCTGAGCAGGATGATGAACTCCTAGATGAGCATATATCAGGAGACGACCACGATACAGGACCGAAAACGGACTGGCGGATCCCAATACGCGAGTACATCTTGAACGGAACCGTTCCCGCGGATCGATGGCAAGCGCGAAAGCTCAAAGCGCAAAGTGCGCGGTTCTGCATCATCGGCGAAGAGCTATATAAGCGATGCATTGCCGGTCCATACCTCAGATGCGTTCACGGGGAAGAGACCGAAAGCATCATGGAAGAGGCTCACGAGGGACCCTACGGAAATCATTCTGGAGGTCGATCGCTAGCTCTCAGGATAAAACAGCAAGGGTACTTCTGGCCGACCATGCTCGCAGACTGCGACGCGCATGGCAAAAGTTGGGACAAATGTCAACGCCATGCACCCATGACCAATCAGCCCGCCGAGCTGAGAAAATCGGTCTCCTCCCCTTATCTTTTCATGCGATGGTCGATGGATGCCATCAGCTCCCTAGAGCAGTCGGGAAGACGACGCGTGAAACACCTACTGGTCGTAACTGACTATTTTACCAAGTGGATTGAAGCGGAATCCTATCAATCAATTACTCGGGATCATGTGAAAGATTTCCTTTGGAAAAACGTGGTATGTTTTCACTGCATCCCTTACGAGATCGTAACAGATAACGGAACCAATTTGATTTCATCTGTAGTGCAAAAATTCTGCGACGACTGGGGCATTCCGCTTACCCCGTCCACACCCTGGTACCCTCAGGGGAATGGGCAGGCCGAGGCGGCCAACAAACTAATCATGGATGGTCTTAAGCGACGGTTAGGCGCCGCAAAGTCCGGCTCGGATGCTCAGCGGCCCGGAGTCCTATGGGCCACCCGAACTACCCCACATGGGAGCACAGGTGAAATCGCTTTCTCCCAAGCCTACGGGATCGAAGCCGTCGTACCGGCAGAAATCTCCGTAGGCAGTATCCGCTGAGCTGTCTCCCCCGAAAGCAAGGTTATAAACAACGAGGCATTGCTTGATAGCCTCACCGTTATTGATGAAAAAGAGAGCAAGCCCTCATGCGAGCTCAGAACTACCAGAACGATGTAGCCCGCTTCTATAATTCCAAAGTTCGACCCCGGAGCTTCATTATCGAAGAACGTGTACTCCGCAAGGTCTTCGATCACAAGAAGGAGAAGAACGCCGGAAAGATGGGAATGAAGTGAGAAGGTTCCTACCGGATCACCGAGATTGTTCGCAATGGTGTATACCGCCTCGTCAACGAGAGTAACGGAAAGGCCGAGCCCCGGCCTTGGAACATCATGAATTTAAAGAAGTACTGATAATAGTCGAACGACGACTGGCTTGATCCCATTACAGGGTACGTGGGCAACTCGACTTCCTGAGTGCAACCCCTATCATTTTCCTTTATCAAAAAACATTTAAAAAAAACAACAACAACAACGAGCAGTTGCTCCCAATAAAGTTAAAACCTGTCATTACAACCCATGCTACGTCGGTAACAGTTGCATTGACTCAACTCCAAATGACCACCTTGATCACGCAAGATCGAGTAAAATAGCCCCCGGGCGCTTCACGCGAATCTGAAGATGATCTCGCTACTTAGACCATTCCGTTTCAAAACTTTTCATACACCGCCTCGTAAAACGCGAGCCTAACTATGTTACACCGAAACAAATATCATGTCGCTGTTTAATAACCCTGCGCGAACATAACACCATCTCGCAGTCCGATTAGGTTCACTCTAAATACCCCGGGCACTTCTGCGCTCGGTGATTAATTCATTTTCGGTTCATCGTATTCACCAACGAAGTCTATCCTTTATGTTATCAAAAGTCTTCGGAACAGACAATGAGAAGCTCATCATCACGAAAATCTCGGAAGCCAAGATCCAGTGCGTTTTCCCCGAGAAGGATTGTGAAACCGAAACGATGAAAGATTCCTGGAATATTCGCCTTTAACCCTTCTTTGTCCAGAGTAAAAGGCTGGGGGCAATTGTTGGGGTTGGGTTTCGACGATCACAGGGCCCACCGGAGAGGCCCAACATGGGTTGGTTGTCTTTCTTTGAAATGGGTCTGTAGCAAGCCCAAGAAGAAGATCCCGCAGGAAAAGAGGTGTCGAAGTCAACTTCCGGAGGAGTTGGTGGGATAACGGACAGAGATCATCGGAGGAAATGAGGGAGATAGTTTTAGGGTCGCTATCTGTTTAAATATTCGCGGATTGACAGAGAAAAATGACATGTATTTTTGATATCAAGAACAGGAAAACTATCTAAGAAAAAATCTAGTTCGCAGTTCTTCATTGTTTAATCGATTTACACCGAAAGTCTGCCCAGATCTTGTTTCATCTTCGAATCAATATATTTGTTGTTTCTCGTTTCAACAAATATGAATACCAAAACAAGATCAAACCTCTAACATCAAATAAAAGATAATACTCTAACGATCTGACTAACACTTAAAATTGACAAATACGACAAAAAAATATTTAAAAATAATTAAGAAAAACTTATCCTATAATATACCGCAAATTCAAATCTAGTTTTAATATATTTTGCCTCCTCAGTCTTATGATTGGACATCGAAAACATGAATTTTATGGGATTGGATATCTACCGGTGGTGGCTAGGCCACATTAGTATTGGCTCTGATATATATTAGTGAGGACCTAACTTACATAAAAAATTAGTTCAAGAGAATAAGATTGCCACGTACAATATACATTGTCCAAGAAATTTCAGTTTTTCCGATGTGGGTCTATTGCGAGACCTAACTCCAAGTTTGAGCCTGGGAAAATAACTAATTGACCAGCACTAAGTTTCGGTCCAGGGAAATTATATTTGTAAGTCAAGAACATTCTTAATAAACAAAAGTGAAGTAAAACATACCAGATATATTTTTAGATATTAAAAATAGCATGACATATAATTGATTATAAACATGAGAGTCTTTTCTTTCAAACGTTTATGGTGTTATTAAACAAATAACGAGTAACATATACGGCTGATATAACTGTTGAAAACAGATACGTATGTGGAAAAAATTTCTTGGCTGACAACGGTTGAATATAGACCCTATCAAAAATGTATATGATATATAATTGTATAAGAGAACTTATAAAATCTTTACTATTAAAGTTTTAAATTTAACTTTAGACTAAAACATGTTAACTAATGAAAAATATTTATTTTAACAAAATAAAATAAAATAAAGTATATATATATATATATATATATATCAAATTTAATATAATAATATTCGATAATATACAATACATGCTTTATTTTAATATTTTTTACTTTATTGTTTTGAAAATTTTTACTACTATTTAAAATAATTTTCGTTTTTTGTAACCAACACAACTGTTCGCGCTTCAAACACTAACAACATTATTTTTTTTCGAAAGCTAACCATTAGAAGCGGCACAAAATAATATAAAGCATATACTGTGATTGTTGTCAAAAGTTAACAACCGCCGCAAACGTAACCTTTGTAGTGGATGCGTAACAACCAATGAATATGAAGTACTAAATCTATATAGTTAAGGACACTACGCCGTAAAATCTCAAGAGTTCACATTTTTCACATGTTTAAGTTCTGTAGATTTACCGGAACACTTATTTGAGAGAAGTCACCCGCGTGAATCTCACTCGCGGCGATTTCTTTCCTAAGACGGTGGGTTCTCAGTCAATTCTAGTGACGTTGAGGACCCTACGGTTCATGGTTCTTCAACCGCGACTCTACATCTTCTCGGCGACACCATTGGATCAAGATCAAGGGAGCAGTGGAAGGGAGAAGCATCTGCGAGACTCCTATGGTAAGAGCTCTACCGGCGGAGTAGCGACGCAGAGTGGAAGGAGTTTCACAGCGAGAAACGAGAAACTAGTGAGGAAGATAGTTAGATTTGGGAACCGGATATTCTGGAGGTTTCGCGGGATTGGTTTCGATAGGGGAGGTAGTCTCCGATCCGGCAAAGCTAAGCCACCGTCGAAGGTCCCTTCATCTACTCCCTACTATCTCTCTCCCTCACGACTGAGCAAGAAGTCTCCTTGACGACGACGAAGAGTCTCTTTGAAACAATGATTTTGGACGATTTGATGGGATTTAGAAAATTTGGAATTTTGATAGATTTTAGGGGAGTTGATATAATTTATGGTAAAATTCTTTCAAATCCTACCTAAAACCATGAGATTTGTATTTCTGTATTTTTAACTAAACAAATCCTCCAAAATCCTCCAGAATCCCTAAAACTTATTAAAATCCAAATCCACAAACTGTTTTGAATAACAGTGGATTTCATGAGACTTTTTAAAATCCATAATTGAATAACATATGATTTGTAACTTTTACACAATCACTTAAAATGTCAAGTTGAATACACCCTCCTTAATTGAATACCCTTTAACAAAAAAATATTCTGTAGATTTAGATCTCGATAAAATTTTACATAGTTATATTGTGTATATAAATATTGTTCATCATTGATGTGGAGCATTAAGTTTTGAAGACATGGCTTCAAGTTTTCCTATATGCGTTATTTCATCAAGCATTGTACGACTTGAAAAAGAACACCACTCGGGTCGTGAAAAGATCCATCTAACTCCTCATGATCTCGACCTTCTCTATGTTTTCTATCCTCAAAGAGATCTCCTCTTCCCCAAACCCAACTCAGATAACCAAATCATCCCTCGATTAAAGGCCTCTCTTTCGACCGCATTAAAGATATATTTCCCGTTGGCTGGTCGTCTCGTCAAAGTAAGCAATCACGAAGACAACACGCTGTCGGTGTACATCGACTGTGACGGTTCAGGTGCCAAATTCGTCCATGCAAAGGCCGAATCTGTCTCCGTGAATGATGTCCTTCAGTCGTATGGCTCTGTTCCTGATTTCATATCGCAATTTTTCCCTGCAAACAACGTCGAAAGCCATGACGCCCTTGTCTCGGAGCCCTTGCTTGCATTGCAAGTCACAGAGATCAAAGATGGAGTTTTCATCAGTTTTGGTTACAATCACTTGGTGGCCGATGGTTCTTCCTTCTGGAGTTTCTTCCACACTTGGTCCAAGATTTGTCTTAACGGTTCGGTTTCTAATATTAAGCCTCTTGTTCTAAAAAATTGGTTCCTTGACACGATCGATTACCCGGTACATATTCCGGTTTCGGAGATGGAGACGCCACCACGTTGTAAAACTACAACCAAAGAGAGAATTTTTCACTTCTCCAAAAATAAAATTCAAGATCTCAAAGCGAAAGCCAACTATGAAATTGGACCATTTTTCCGAAAATCTCATCTCTTCAAGCGGTTGTGGCATATCTATGGCTATCAATCATCAGCCACAGTGGTCTCAACCGAGAAGAAGAAACACAATGCAAAATAGCGGCGGATATGAGACAAAGGCTAAACCCTCCTCTCAAGAAAGAGTGCTTTGGGAATGTAATCGATCTCGCAACAGCCACAACCACTGTGGGAGAATTGTTGGCTCATGGTCTAGGCTGGACTGCTTTGCAAATAAGTCAATAATTATAAAACTTTTGCAAAGAATTGGACTAGAAATGTTAAAATACCAAAAATAGGGGTTAAAACTAGATTGGCTGATCATTCTTTGGTCGTCGCAAGCTCCCCACGGTCTCGAGCTGGACCTGGTAATGGTATTGGTGGTTTGCTTGTAGTGTTTCCGGGAGTTGAAGAAGGGAGTATTGATGTTCATGCGACCTTAAGTTCTTCTTTATGGTCTGATGTACTTTTGAACCTATTGACCAAATGATATGATTGGTGAATAAGATAAATCTTGTTAATGAAAAATTTGACAAATTAAATAACAAATGATCTTGAGCTTAAGTAAGAGTTAGTTAAGCTGGTTTAGAGTTGCATCAATTGGTGGATGCCTGGATGGTAATTAAGTTTAATTACTGTTGTTAGACATTGGTCTAGAACCGACTTTTTACTGAAATATTAAACCAATGTCGTTGAATACGTTATTGAGTTCGACACATGTTATACGGCGGATTAATTATACACGGCTTTAGCGTGTAACATTATAATAGTCAAACGTAAAGACTAAAAACATACATTATATTGCGCAAAGGGCCACATATTGAGCCATTATTATTATATCAAAACATATTGACAAGTACCAATGGAAAATATATATATTCACACGTCTTTTCTTAGTGACGACAAAAGTTTTTCTTAGTGACGACAAAAGCAAAAGTGTACGGTTGATATCCGTAATATATATATATATATTTTTTTTAACCCATACCATTTTATATATAAAGCAGGCGAGAAATAAACATCCCTGCTCCGAAGTTACAACATTATCGAGCTGCCACACTAAGATTGAAATAAACGAAACCAAGTGATCAAAAGAGATTCTTCATGAAGGCCAATCCGTTGTGATCTAGTTAGCGGGTCAAGACGGCAGCGAATGATGTTCATGATGTCGGCAATGATGGATGCTGGAGACCGGGAGGAGGCATTATGAAGTCTGGCGTTTCTTTCTTTCCAGAGCAAGTAAACTGAGGCTTGAAAGGCGAGTCTGAGAATTAATGCGACATTTTTATCTCTACAAGGATTCTTCAGCCATCTAACCCCATCCTCAAACATAATTGGAGGGGTTACGTGGGCCTTAGTTGTGAATGACCACCAGACCTCCGCAGAGTAAGTGCAGTCGAAGAAGAGGTGTTGTCTTGATTCGTCATGACCACTACAGAGGAGACAAGAAGCTGGAACATGAAAACCCCAACTGATCATTCTGTCCTGCGTGAGCAACCTATCCCTAGCTGCCATCCAGACAATGAAGGCGTGTTTCGGGATTCTGTCCTTGAACCAAACTCCCTTCCACCAATTCATTCTGTTCTCAGGCGGATTTAAGTGGTGCCAAGTTTTTGATGTGGAGAACTCTCCCGCCGGTTGGGAGTCACTTATCTTCCAGAGATACTCATCATCTACTGAGTCATCCTCATATCCGAGAATTGTAGACTGAGGCAAAGAGTTCTTAAGTACATGAATGGTCCTATTTCAGCTTCTACTTCGAGCTATCCACCACTCTCCATTCCTATGAGCGTCTGCAACCACTGCAGTAATAGGTAAACCTGAAAATCTGGGGCCTTCCGGGCCTATCAACTCAATCAGTGGACCGAGGCCTGTCCAATTGTCTAACCAGAAGCTGCAGGTAATACCGGAGTTGACTTTACAGACTATAAACCATCGAGTGATCGGTCTTAGGTTGCATATACTTTTCCAGATCCAACTGCCCGAGGAGGATTGGTCCAAAGTCCAAAAGTTCAGCCTTCCGATCAAGTGGCTTCTCACCCAAGAGACCCACAGTGAGCCTCCATTAGCAAATATAAGCCAAATCAATTTCAAAATTAGAACCTTATTCCAAGGAACTAATCTCCTCAAGCCAAGTCTGCCACTCTCCTTGGGGGTGCAAATTGATTCCCAACTTACTCTCGATCCTCTTGCAGAGTCGGTGACGCCCTTCCAGAGAAAGGCACAACACATTTGCTCAATCTCTTCCAAACACTGCACTGGTAGGACGAACACTGAGGCCCAAAAAGTTATTGTGGAGTATATAACTGATTTGATAAGCTGCAAACGCCCTGCATAGGATAGCTTTTTGACCGTCCACGCAGTGAACCTGGCTCTGATCTTATCGAGAAGTGGGTGATAGTCTTGTCTTCTTAACCTTCGTGAGGTAAGTGGCACTCCTAGGTATTTCACGGGAAATGAATCCTGCTTCAAACCTAGCCTGGAAGACATGTCTTGAATGAGTTGATTGTTGCCACCATCAAGAAAAAGAGCTGTTTTCTCTCTGTTAATTCCCAGACCCGATACAGTTTTAAAGTCATCTAGAATCTCAAGAATTCCCTGCGCCGACTCCTCTCTACCATCAAAGAATATCAGGACATCATCCGCAAAACTCAAATGAGTGATCATAGGGGCATGACAACTTGGGTGTAGCCAAACCTATTTGTCATAGCCCCATAGTCTAGTTTTTTGGACAGAATATCCATTGCCAGGACAAATAGGAGAGAAATGATAGGATCTCCTTGCCGAAGCCCTTTTTCCCCTGAAAGAAGCCTACTAACTCACTATTGATAGCTACACTGTAACTCGGAGAGGTGAAGCATTCCCGAAGCCAATGAATGAACATGTCGGGCATGTCCATCGCTGTTAGGATGTTGAGCAGGAACTCCCAATTTAGATTGTCAAATGCCTTAGTGATGTCTATCTTAAGGCAACCTCGAGAAACATTTCCCGGAGCATGAAACCCATTCACCAACTCAGATGCCAATAGAACATTCTCACAAAGCAACCTACCCTTTCGTAATATATTATTCTCTTACTATTTGGTTTCTCTATATATTTGTAATTTCAATGGGCACAATTCTATTCACACCACAACTTTTCATATCTTCAATTTTGCATGGCCACCCACCTCAGAATAATGCTTGCCTGTACTAAAAATCGCAATGTATGGTATCAAGTAAGGTTGAACATTGGGTATACTAAAGCACCAAAGGATTTTGAAGTTACAATAAACTCTTTTAGTATGGAGACTGGAGAGAAAACATTCCCGGTGTTGGTAAATCTACTGTTGAACCTCCGTCCACCGAAAGGAAGATTTTGAAGATCCTGACTCCAACCAAGATTTATGTTATGATATATAATACTAAAATTTAAATGAAACTGGACAGTGGCTAGGCTAGGTGTATAATTGTACTGTAAATCGTTGACAAAAAGAAAACAAACACAAATTCTACAATAGATCCTGAACATGTGAAAAATGTGAACTCACGAAAAATGTATAAATGTTTTGTAATATATTGTAAATACTTTGTAAACTTGATAAAACCTTATAAACACTTTATTAAATTTTATAAATATTTTGATCGAGCCTCCAAAATTAATAATAGTTACCATTTATAAATATTTTTTAAGACTATCAAAATTTCTAAATTATTAAAATTTAGGGTGATATTTTTTAAACCGACCAACTAAAAATGTATTTTTGAAAAGAGATATAACAAAAAACTAACATTTTCAAAAAAAAAAAAATTAATTCTTTAATTGATATTTTGGCATTTAGGGACTTGTGCGGGATTTTCAGATATTTGGATATACGAGTTTAGGGCTATAATCTGATCGAGTATTTTTATCTTTGGATCAGTTTCGTTACCCGGAATATTTAAAAAGTCTTAAAATATGTATCAGGAGGAGGTGCTGACCGAAAACGGTAAAGTTTTAGGTGTTTTCAAGTGCATGTGTCAACTAATATTAGGAGGGTGTTTAGGAAAGTGTTGATCGATACCAGTGACCATCGAACATGGATTTTGTTTTCTTTGTTTCTATGTTTTATGGCTTGTATGCAGTGGCGGACCTACGTTATGGATGGTGGTGGCAAGTGCCACAAGTAACAATTGAAATATATAAAAAAATTTACACTAAACAAAGTTATTTAAGTGGCAAAGTGATTAACATTCGCTTGAAAAACCCTTGAGGTAAGGGGTTTAACTCACTTATCCTACGAATTTTCCTCACTAATATTTTATGCTGGTTCCACCCCTGCTTGTATGTAGATAATTAGTATGATATATTGTCTCGCTAATTACTTTTGGTAATATTTACTTATCTCTCTTTTTATGGTGCACGTAAAATAAAGTGTGATATTAAGATCATAGACAATGAAGAGGAGAATGATGTAAACACAAACGGGTGGTTGTTTCGTTGGGGTCTTTGTTAGGATATTAGTTATTGAACAATAATTGTTTAAAATTAACATTAAGTTGTTGGTTTATGGTTATCTTTTATGTTAGTTTTATTTGTTGGTTAGTTGTCTTAGTCTAACCGAAGAAATTAATTAATAAATTAAGGAGTTATTAATTAATAGATTAAAAAATAAAAGACAGGTCTAGTTGTTTCACCTATAATAATTTATAAGACACTGAACCACGATTATATCAATTGTTCCTTCAATAAATATAAAATCTTTGATATTTCAAAGTTCAAACTAATAAAATAGAACAAGACAATGCTTATTAAATTTATATATATACAGATATTTTAACGTAGAAGAAAATGTTATATAATGTATATGGTGTAGAAAAATTTCGAAATAAGAGAATGTAAAATAGGAGGGGAAGGATGGCAGAGACACTTTGGTGGAGGGTGAAGCAAACAAGGAGGTAGGTGTGTGTTTGGGGATTGGCCATTCGTACAACTCATTCTTTGTTCTCCCTTGGAGTAACCGGGCCTCCGTTTTGAGATCCGTCACCTCAAAATGAGCCGGAAAGAATGCTACAGACACTTGGTTAAAATTACACAAACGGTAAACAGAGATGAAGTTCTTAGCAACATTGGGGACAGATAAGACATCATTTAAACAAAGAGGTTTAACAGGAGTAGAGAGAAAAGTGAAACCCGTATGCGAGATAAGAAGGTCGGAGCCATCGGCAATGGTGACCTCTTCACCACCATTGTAAAGCTGATGGAGCGACAGATTATTCAGATCAGTCGTGAGATGATGGGTAGCACCCGCGTCGAGAACCCAGTTGGGGTTGGCCGGCGAAGCGGCAGACAAGTGTGCACGTGGTTGCCAAGGAACTGGTGCCGACGAAGATGACGAGAGTTGAAACTGGGAACATCGTTTGGCACTATGGCCATGTACACCACACAGTTGGCATCGACCCTGATATCCACCACGAGATGGTGAGGACGAGAACCGTGGCGTAAACTGCTGCTGTTGCCACGTTTGATTATCGCGAGACGTTTGACGAGAGGAACCTCGAGCATAGCCGCGGCCGCGATATTGAACCACATTAGCAGATACTAGAAGCAAAGGAGACAGCGTAGACATCAACGCCTTCAACTTGTTTCTTGGTACAACAACTTTTCTAACACTTGAGGAAGAGAAGGATATTTCTCATGTCCTTCGAGTTGGTCCACCACACGATTATAGTCTTCCGGTAGACCTGAGAGGATTTTCTCGAGCTGATCCTCGGGAGACATAGGATTGTCGAGATGAGCCAGCTGATCAAAACGCGTTGTAAGCCCTTGGAAATAATCCTCAATGGACTTGTCACCTTTGATCCATGCTTTGATCTGCTGTTGCACCTGTTGAACAGCAGAGAGACTGGGAGTGGCGTAGATCTGTTTGAGAGTGGACCAGATCTCGGCCGATGTGTTGGTGGTAGAGAGAAGTGGCTGCACGGAGTCGGAGATCACGCCTAGTAGGGCGCTGTAGATAAGACGGTCTTGCCAGACCCAGATCTTGTAGTCCGGATTAGCAGCAGTGACACCGGCCGTAGTCACGGTAGAAGGTGGGACGACAATGGTATTGTCGACATAGCCTGTGAGGTCGTAGCCATCAAGAAGGGCTTGAACCTGCCTGCTCCACATCAAGAAATTGGTACTCTTGAGTTTGTTGACATTAGTCATATTGATGGAGGTAAGGTTTTGTGTGTCAGAGACAGCAATGGTCTCACTTGAGGTTGACGACATGGTGAGCGGCAAAAAAGAGAAAATTTTTGAAAGGGAGGCTGAATATCGTGGCTCTGATACCATGTAGAAAGGGAGGCTGAATGATTCTATTAGATGTTAGGTTTACAATATATATAGTGTACACAAGTTATAATATTTACTACTAGGATTTAACCCGCGATACACCGCGGGACAATATTTTTAATTTTAAAATTTATATTGTATTTATTTGTTATTTTATTATTGTTTTATTAATTTTATAAATATAAAATTTTACATGTATTTGATATAAGTATTCAAAGTATAGAATTTTTGTAGTGTTTTCAAGGTTTTTAACTCGTGTGGTATATGTATAGTCTAGTAATGCATTTATCTCCTGGTACACATCTAAAAGTGTTTTAAAAAAAAAACAATTCCACTTAACTCCTTATATGGGATTAATGCCAATCCGTCTCACCAAAATCAAAATAAGTTTTTGCGAAAAAATAATAATCAAAATAAGTTTTTGCGTAAAAAGAATAATAAAAAAAAATAATCAAACATACCGTGTAACCATGTCTTTTTTGAGTGATGTGTGGATTTTCATTCCCTGAAATAATTAAAGCAGCATAGTAAGATTCATGTGAAAATAAAAGAGAATAATGGAAATTATGTTTTTGTGTGATTCTTACAGTGCCAAGATCAGCTTCAGGGTTTCCGCAGTGCTGCTTGTGTATTGACGCCATAAGTGAAGGACTTTCACTTGCACCCTCCACGCCGTCTTGTAAGGGCGGACATCTCTCAAACAACCAAATGTTGCAGCCATTTCTCTTTTAGATATGAGGTTGTAGGTTTTGGTTGTAGATGTTTTGTATAGTTTTTGAAGTTGATATTTATATATCTAAATATGCTTGATGAGGAAGGGGTCTTTTATCGAGACCAATAAAAGCTAAATTTAATTGTATTCCGTTTTTAGTTGTTTATATTATTACCAAACAATATTCAGTTTCTAAATAAAATATATATTGAATTAAATGTATGTCTTATTGCTAAAGTTAAATATTTGTGAATATTGGTTTTCAAATCATTCTAAAATTGGATTTTCGGTTTAGGAAATTTATTAATGTTGATATAATTATGGAGATTGTAAACTTTTTGTTACGGAAAATCTGTTGTATGTCATTTAAATTTGAGAGATTCTAGCATCCATAAAAATAGTTTTGAAGATTTAATGGGTTAAAACTTTAATGGGTAGAGTTATTTTTGGAAAAATCGGAATGTATATATGTTGTTAATATTTTATGGCAATAAATGTAACAAATGTTGGTCAATTTAAGAAAGTTTAGTATTTGAGTTTCTCTACAATATTATTTATGAAATTATTTTAAGGGTTAATGTTGTAAATAAAACAAATAAAATAATCAAAACTTTAAAGGCATAACACAAAATGTACTTCAAAAATAATAATATAAATTGTCTTCCTTCCATGTCTATATCCTATATATGATCGGTTCTTTAAGCTGATTCAGAAATTGAAGAATTTATATGGATATATCAAGAATATGAACGAAAACACCACAAATGCAATGATCCTAACAAAAGTTGAATCGAATAGAACATTTGACAAATTTGATTAAGATCTGTCGGAAGCCTAATAAACTCCAAATTTGACAAATAAAATTTGACGAACACGTTTTCGGTGGATATCCAATATTATATATTATTCTTCTACTATTTGGTTACTCTCTCTCTTTATAATATATGGGCAGGCGCCGCAACTCTATTGCATGTCAAACAATACATAACTGAGAACTAGAACGTATGGTATCAACAAAATCTAAAGTTGGATACCCTATAGAAGCAGCAAAGGATTTTGTACTAAACCCTTAGAAAAATAAAAAACGCACCACGAAAAACGCAAAATGAAAAACCAAACTTTCCCCAACTCCATGTTCTGAGTACCAGTCTAGGAAGAAACTAGCTATGTTAATCGATCCAAAGAGATTAAGAATTTCATTATCCGAAAAAGACATATGTTAGATATTAATTAGACGTATGTCATATAGTTAGTTACAAAAAAACATATTTTAGATATTAATTAGACATATGTCATTTAGTTAGTTACAAAAAAAAAAAATTGTTCAAATATTTGTGAATTAAGATTTTTTGGATATACATCCTTTGGATCGACAAAAATCGACCTAAAAGAACAGATCTAAAGATGGAAGTGGTGGAGCACGTACCTTAGGCTGATTATAAAATTAGAATTATCGAGAACTATTTGTTATATAGCTTATTAGGTCAAATACTCAAATGGTTATTGCATGATGGGATGATGAGTTCGATACCTCCAATTTCATTTTGCTTTTCGGTTTAAATTTTTTATGGTTCCTCTTTATATAATTACAGTTTAACTTAAACATATATCGTGATAAGAAATATTACGTTTCACACAATTTTACTCGGATCGGAATGCAACTATATATAGGGTTCTTTAAGCTGATTCACGAATTGAAGAATTTATATGGATATATCAAGAATATGAACGAAAACACCACAAATTCAATGATCCTAACAAAAGTTGAACCGAACAGTACATTTGAAAATTTTGATTAAGATCAGTCGGAAGCCTAATAAATATTTTGTGGATATTGTTTACTGTTCTATATGTTTGTTCTTAAGCATGTACGATGCGTTTGGAACTATCTACGTAAATCACTAGAGTAAACGACACTCCGTCCTGTAACATCAACAGACAAACGGGTCACAATATCCTATTTCATTTTTTCTTTATAATATTATAATATATCATATCATATCATATTATATCAACATTTATGATTTTTTTTGGTAGAAATATCAACATGTTATAAAAATGTTGATATTTTATATCAACATTTATGATGGATAAATATATATAGAGTTTTAACCAACAATAAAACAATCTATATTTTTTTATAGAGTCCACATTTTGGCCACAATAAAAAACTATATATATTTATCCATCATAAAGGTAGAGAGCATAAAGTCTTATAGGTATGGCTAGCTCTAGTTTTCCAATGTGTCTTTTTTTTTTTTGTCAGAAGATTTTCCATTATAAAATACGATTGTGAACTACAAGGGCGGGATGCGTTTTTGAAACACTAAACTGAAGGAATAAAGAGATATCCCCAGAAACGAAAGCCCAAAAGAGGGAAACTACACCCAAACGAGGAAAACTTATACAGAAAAGCAAACTATGGAACCTGAAGGAGCCACTAATGGTAGAGTCCCAAAAAAGCCCAAACAAGTGAACCATGGAGAAGGCTAGTTGAAGTAGAACGAATCGCGGGACTTGACAGAGAATTTGACGAAGGAGGATGAACGCACTAGCTCAAGGAAGCCGACCAAACCAACCTTCTAGCAAAACCGGAGGAAACCCAAACAAGTGGGTAAAATGTACCATCCACAATTGCAATAAGAGGAACCCGATTGAAAACTCAGCCATGGAAGGGCAAACAGAGACTAATCACAAGCAAAATCCAAAACAAATTACCAAAGCAGAACAAGTCAACCAGTTTAACAACCAAATCAAAGAAGAGAGGCCATAAAAAAGCTGATACCGGATTGCAAAAAAAGGCCAACCCGTAGATTAAGGACCTCTAAATCCAAAGATCTAGCCTAAACCAACGATTAAACTGTCCTAAATTGAGAAAAACCTAAGCGAACAAACAAAATAAAAACCAAAACCAAGTCACTCAACACAACCAAAGGAGGAGGAACCCAAAAACAATGAGGCCGTTGTCGCAAAACCAAAGAGACCTTCAAAGCTAAGACAGGGATACAAGAAACTGACTAAAAACAAGCTTCAAGCGAGACAGATCCACTGCAAAGCCAACAAAATCCAAGAAAAAACTCTTCAGAACCACCTTGAGAGCAAACGGAATATGCGACAAATCACCACTGACTCAAAATCAAACGAGAACAGAGCTGATGAGCTAGAATGTCGAGACATTAGAACCAGATCGGGAACCTGAAACCTCCATGACCAGATCAGAAGGACGAGAGGGAGCCACCAGGGAAGAGATCCACTTTCGAACATCAACAATCGGCCACCAGTCCTCCGTGATAGTCACCACGCAGGGAAGAACTATCGTCATCGAGAGGAAGGGACAAAGGGTGGAGACGACGGAGCTTAGGATTGACAAAACTAGGAAGAAAAACATGGACAACCTAAAACAAAAAGAAACTGGAGCCGACGATGGTGCTGTGGAAGCCACCCATCGCCGGCCATCGGAGAAAAATTCTTGGGTGACGGTTAGGGCGAATGCTTCTTCTTCAAGAGAGAGAGTTTTTGACCGAGGTGCTTTTCCAATGTGTCTATTTGATATGAATAATTCATTTATTTATATGTCACCAGTTTTGATATCTTCTTCTCTACAGGAACAAAATGGTAGAAGTGATCGTTATTTCTTCAAGCATGGTACGACCGAAAAACAAACACCATTCGATTCGTAAAAAGGTCCATCTAACTCCACATGATCTTGACCTTCTTTATCTTTTTTATCCTCAAAGAGGTCTTCTCTTCCCCAAACCTGACCCTGAAAACCTTATAATTCCTCGATTAATGGCCTCTTTTTCGACTGCCTTGAAGATTTATTTCCCGTTTGTTGGTCGTCTCGTCAAAGTAAACAATCATGAAGACAATACCGTGTCGTTTTACATTGACTGTGATGGTTCCGGTGCCAAGTTCGTCCACTCGAAAGCCGAATCTGTCACCGTCAAAGATGTACTTCAATATCATGGTTCTGTTCCTTCTTTTTTAAGGAATTTTTTTCCTTCCAACAATGTCCAAAGCTGTGACGCCCTTGTCTTGGAGCCCTTGCTTGCGTTGCAAGTCACCGAGATCAAAGATGGAGTTTTTATCAGTTTTGGTTACAATCACTTGGTGGCGGATGGTTCTTCCCTCTGGAAATTCTTCAACACTTGGTCCAAGATTTTTCTCAACGGTTCGGTTTCTAATAGTAAGCCTCTTGTTCTCAAAAATTGGTTCGTTGACACAATCGATTACCCGGTGCATATTCCGGTTTTAGAGATGGAGACGCTACCACGTTGTGAAATTTCAACTAAAGAGAGAGTTTTTCACTTCTCAAAGAAGAAAATTTTAGATCTCAAAGAGAAAACCAACAACGAAATTGGCACCACAAATCTACAAATCTCGTCTCTTCAAGCGGTCGTGGCATATCTTTGGCTATTAATCATGAAACACAGTGGTCTAAACCGAGAAGAAGAAACGCAATGCATAGTAGCGGCGGATATGAGACAGAGGCTAGATCCTCCTCTCAACAAAGAGTGTTTTGGGAATGTAACGGCTCTGCCAACGGCGACAACCTCTGTGGGAGAGCTGTTGGAACATGGGCTAGGCTGGAGTGCTTTGCTAATAAGTAAAAAAGGTGAGGTCAGAAACGAAGGAAAGTTACGAAAATTTTGCAAAGAATTGGGTTACAAATGTTAAGATACCAAAAATAACGGTTGGGAGAAGATTGGCTGATAATTCTTTGATCATCGCAAGCTCTCCACGGTTTGAAGTGTACGATAATGATTTCGGTTGGGGGAAACTGATTGCGGCTCGAGCTGGCCCAGCTAATTGTACTGGTGGTATCCTTGTCATGTTTCGGGGAGTGGAAGAGGGGAGTATTGATGTTCATGTGACCTTTAGTTCTTCTTTATGGTCTGATATCTATCTTAACATTTTTGAAGTACATTTTTGTGTCATCCTCTCTTATTTTTGTATCTAAACAAGTCTCAATTAAATTCTCTACAATCATTACAACCAAACACAATCATTTCCTTATTTGATAATATTAATTTCCTAAAAACTATCTACCTAATTTAAATCAATATGTTAGATTAAAATATAATTCTCCTTGCACTTTTATTTAATCTTATATTTAATTATTTCAATTACTATTTAATACATAAAGTTAATAAAATTTTAGATTTTTTTCAGCATATGATGTGATTTGAATTTTTATAAACGGATATATATTTTAAAATTTTTCTTAGGATATTTATAACCAAACAAGTAAATCCACATATAGAGCTCGAAATACATTTTTAAAGTACAATAGGGTGCCATCATTTTTTGGCTTTTTGCCAACTTCAGGTCAGATTTTTAACTAAAATTATAACCGATTCAATTATCCGGATCGTTCTTAAGATTACCGAATATTTTGGGCCGGTTTTTAATTCATAGCATACTTATTTACATCCAATTAATGCCAATTAATGCTCATTGTATCTTAGAAAAGATCTAATTTACATGCCAAATTTTTAGGGCTGAGTTTGACAAAAAAAATTGATAACACAAATTTTGTAATCACATTCCTATAATATAGCAACTAATTCAAGATGAATACATTTTAGGAAATATCTAATTTGCGTTTAATAAACGATTACATATTTGCTAAGTTCTTATTAGCTTTAAATGTACACTATTAATGCAATAATATCAATTGAGAATCAAAATAAGAATATGTCATATCATTCATTCCTAAATCATAAAATGTATATTCTCAACTTGCGAATCAAAAGTTTATACAAAACCTATCTACAACGGTTAACAATATATATATAGATGCAATTCACCATCGGCTACAAGCACCACTTAACTATTACAGTATCATATCAACAAAATAATAGACCCGTGGTATACCACAGGGTAAAACCTAGTACTAGAGTAAAAGTTTAAGCTTCTCATGTTTTCTCTACTCCCTATAAGCTGCATTTGTTGTAAAAACAGTTTTTTTTTTGTTGAATATATTTTTACATTCATATAAAAATAGATATATACTAGTGAACCGATTATATGACCAGTTTAATTAGTTTTGGATAAACATTGGTTTAGAATCGAACTTTACTAAATATTCTATCGAATTAAACACATAACACATATTGTAACTCATCAATTAGTTGAAAATTTGAAATAAATTCTGCCGATACTTTTGAAACTTTTTACTAGCATCCCTTTCAAGATTTTCCGAGTTGTATACGTGCCAGATTGTACAACTAAAGTGTGAACAAATCTTGGAATATATATTAGTTTGTTCTCATCGATCGATAGACAAAACTTAAAAAATGTAACGATATATATTGAGCTCCTGTTACGGAAAGGGCCACATATTCAGCTACCATACTGTTTCTTAGTGACGACAAAAACAAAAATGATATCGGAAAATCTTTCATAGTCAAGTTTATTATTAAAAAAGTACTCAAATAAAACATGACTGATTGTCGTATTTGGAAGATGTAGGCTGAAAATAATAAAGGGAAGGTTACGTCTGTAATTAAAAGAAAACTATATCTATGTTAATATTTTTGAAATATATTTTTGTGTCGTTTTCACTTATCTTTGTATACAAACAAGTCTCAACTAAATTCTCTACAATCCTTACAACCAAACACAATCATTTCCATATTTGATAATATTAATTTCCTAAAATATATCTATCTAATTTAAATCAATATGTTCGATTAAAATATAATTCTCTTTTCATTTTTATTTAATCTTAAATTTAATTATTTTAATTACTATTTAATATATAAAGTTAATAAAATTTTAGATTTTTTTCAGCATATAATGTGATTTAAATTTTTATAAATGGATATTTATTAAAAATTGTCTTAGGATATTTGTAACCAAACAAGTATATCCACATATAGAGCTCATAATACATTTTTGGAGTACAATAGGGTGCCATCACTTTTTGCCAACTTCGGGTCGGATTTTTAACTAACATTATAACTGATTCAATTATCTGGATCGTCCTTAAGATTGCCAAATACTTTTGGGCCGGTTTTTAATTCATAGCGTACTTATTTACATCCAATTAATGTCAATTAATGCTCATTGTATCTTAGGAAAGATCTAATTTGCATGCCGGATTTTTAGGACCGAGTTTGACAAAAAGAATTGATAACCCAAATTATGTAATCACATCCTCTTAATCACATCTCTATAATATAACAATTAATTCAAGATGAATACATCTTAGGAAATATCTAATTTGCGTTTAATAATCGATTACATATTTGGTATGATCTTATTAGCTTTAAATGTACACTATTAATCCAGTAATATCAATTGAAAATCATAATAAGAATATGTCAGATCATTCATTCCTAAATCATAACTAACAAATCGTAAAATGTATATTCTTAACTTGTGAATCAAGAAACACCTATAACCGTTAACAGTATATATATCAACAAAATAATAGATCCGTGGTGTACCACGGGTAAAACCTAGTATATAATTAATGAGCAATTACAAATGTCATTCAAGATACTAATGGGCATTGATATTGATTTTTTTTTGGCGATAAAATTACTAATTAAATTCTCAACTTGACTATTTATAAATCACCCTTACGATATTACCGGCTAACAAAGAGCTTTTGCCTTCATGTGTATCAAACATTTGGTCTTTGCATGACTTTATGTGGATGGATTGGAGGATATGATATCTTTAAATTGATGAAGTTACATATTACAACAAAATTATTATTATATATTAACATATACAATGATTTATTCCATAGTATACCACATAATTTTTTTGATTTTATTTATATATATAATTTTTATAATTTTATATTAAAACAATCTTTCTCATTTTTGTTTTTATAATAATTCTCCAATGGTCCAATACCCACTAACAACTTAGCATCGATCAAAATCAACGGATAACAAAACAATATTATTTAACCTAGTATGGTATTGTATCTAACAATGAATAATCCAAAAAACCAATAAAGTCAAAAAACAATCACCAACATCCTATAATGTTCTACCGACTCAACTTTAGCAACCTAATAATAGCTAGACCACAATCAATCAAGCCTCTAGAACATCATACTCTTCATCGTCTCGATTCTACGATAACACATTGCCTTTAATATCTTGGTTTAAATTTTCTTCTAAACCAAACCGCTCCAATTCGATGATTTAAAACAAATTCGACCAAACCAAATATTGTTGGTGTCGATCGACACCCTTCTTGGTGTCAATCAACACCCATCCCCAAAACCATAAAATTGGTTTGGAGATGTTATAAAAAGACAAAAGAAATACACAACCTTACCCTTGCATCAAAGGCTTAGTATACAATTTCCAGTTCTACTAATTTTTTTGTTGATAAGCGATTAGATGATTGTTGTTCTCAGTTTAGTTACTTAGCTTATTGTAGAACTGTGTAGAAAATCGAAAGAACATAGCAATTATGCTTTGTTTCAACTAAAGCAGGTGATGATTGTATACACCACGTAAATACAAATAGACAATATTATATTGGAATTAATTATTTTTCTGTTCAAATTAGAATTAATTATAGAATATAATTTAGTTTTGTGAGTACTTTTTATAGCCTTAATAAATCTATGGACAACTATAAATTCATTCTCTAGTAGGTTCTTGTCAAACTGATATCTATTTCTGTGTTGTGTTCGTCTCTGACAAAAATTATTTATATCCTTTATTCAATCTTGCTTAATTTTTGTTCGAAAGAACCTCCACTATATAGATAATATTTCATTCCCAAGATTTCATTTTCAGTGTAAAAAAACATATATTCTCATGTTAGCACTTGCTATTCAAAGTATTTGTTCAGTTACGAGGAAAGTGTCCATACTATATAGTACCCGAAATGTAATCCTACTCTCTCTCTTTTTTTCGAGCTGAAGTCATGTATACATTAGTGTTAATGTCTGCAATTAGCAATATCATGATATAGTTTGAAGGTCATTAGACCCCGTCCCATCCATAAAGCAGTTCAAGCATGTGTTTTATGCCACATGTTATATTCTATATTATAGTATTTATAGAATATAAATACTGGCCCTGAAAGTCATAGTATAACATTTCCAACTTAGTAGTCATAGAAACACACATCACATATTTTTGGAAGTCTATTGATTCACTTGTTTGAAGAGGAAGCTTACTCAGAAATGTGTGGGGTTGAATTTAGAAGGCAGAAACAAAGCATCAATGATAGTTTTTTTTTTGTCAACAATGATAGTTTTTTATATTTTCAACTTTTTTGTATATGATGGTAAGTAATTATCATACTTCTGTGAAAAAATTTGCAATTGATAACTATCATCTTATTAGTTTTAATTATTATGACAGGTGTTGATATACAAAATATATGAATATATCATTCTATTACAAAACCATCTTTCTTCAAACAACAACATTTGCCTCTATTTGGGCCTGAACGAATGCACAAGAATGGATCTTCCCCGCTTTTGCATATGTTGTTGCAGTCTTCAACAGTTACACATTGGCCTTCGAAGATGCATTGTTTTGCTGGAAAAAAAAAAATGAATTAACTCATTTTTCTAAATATATATATTTTTTATATGAAGAAATAGAGGTCGAAAATATAACCATTTGATTGAGGAAAAATGAGACAAATAAGTAATAGAAGAGAAGCAAGTTGAATTTTTTGTTCGGACATTATTATTGTATTTGTAGCTGTTTTTCTCTAAATTAATCTAAGTTTTTTTGTTTTTTTCTGGTTTTAAAGCAATTGGTAATCTCCCTTTTTATATACTATTTGAGATTGCAAGAAGTCAACATATGATATCTCTTATAGCACAAATTAGGCCAGTTCTAATAGCTTAGTCAAAATTAAAATATAGAAATAAATAAATATAAATTTACATTGAATAGCACATAAAAGGTCCTAAATTACTCTAATATATCTTGTTTACTAAACCAAAATATATATATTTTTTTAATTAAAACTGATGTCATTAATAATTATGAATAGGAAACTCTATATATTAATCTGACCGCAATAGCTAGAGTAAGGACTACAAATTGAGTGCAAGTTTTCCTTCTTCTGTTTAGTTTGAGCTGTTGAAAGACGTTCTGATTTTGATTCTTTGTTTTGTGGTTCTGTAATTGGAAAATGGTTTCGCGGTTTTGTACTTGGAAAATAATTTGTGTCAAAACTTGTATTGGATCATTAAATATTAATGGATGTCTCTCTTCTAATAGAGGCGAAAAAGATGATAATTGAGGAGATTCACTTATGATCAAAATAATGGTGCAAGACATAAATAATTTAATCTGATATGTATAGTAATTTTTAATAAATTATACCAAAATCATAATATAATATCAGATTTTTTTTCTCAAAATTATAGAAACAAATCTGAAATTCTATATTGATAATGATACATGATCTAAACTTATACAATCCTTTTCATATAAATAAATGATACATTGTGTCACATTAAACAAATTTATCACTCTTACAACTTTATTAAAACAGTTTTGTTTTTGGACAATTCTCACAAATAGCGCAAAAATAAGTTTTTTTTCCAAATTTAGCACTTTATCTCTCTAAAGTTCCAAAAATAGCACATGTTTTAAAATTAAACCCTTATTTCTAAATCTTAAACCATAGTCCCTCAAAATTATAAACTAAATGTAAAATAGAGAACCCAAACATAATAAAACAAATTCTAAAAATTAGTTTAAAATATTGTAAATCTGTCAATCAATGTTATTTTTGGGATTTGTGGAATGTGTATTATTTTTTCAATAAAACTTTTTTAGTGCTATTGTAAGGTATTTCTCTTTCTTTTATAAATACTAGGTTTTAAACCCACGCTACGCGTGGGGTTATTTGATATATTTTGATAAAAATTATGTATGATTGATTACGGTAATAAAATATTATCTCATAAAAAAATTAAAATTAGTACTAAGGAAAAAAATAAAATTTCAGATACACAATTTTTTAAAATATAAAAATCAGTTGTGTTATAAAATCAAATATGATTAAAAAAATCATAAATTTAACTTGACGTCCAGGCGAGGCAAATCAAACTGATGACCTCACATATCCTAAACCATTTTCTTTGACCACCAGAAAACGAAACAATTTTGTAATCATGAATTTAACTCATTTTCGTATTTAATTGATCGCTACCACCTATGTTTTCGTGTTTTTTATTCAATGTTTTCTTATTTTTCATATTCTTTCTTGTCATTTTCATTGTCAAATTTTGTGTTAATTGTCATCGTAACTTTTACCGTTTGGTTCTTCGTTATACTCCTTTTCTTCTTCTTCCTCGTCAACTTCTTCACATTCTTCCACTGAAAAACCTTTTTTTATACTACCACACAACTTGTTAACCCATCAAACTCCAAGAACAAAATTATTTCTTTTCTCATAAAATTTGTGAAATTCATGATTACCAGCATAGTCACACATGCACCCAATTATTGACAATTTTATCCATATACTTATTTGGTTTTAGATCCACACATTTAGAAACTTCTCAAACCTAAATTCTTACTTGGTTTATAATATTTTAAAAACATAATAAAATATACTAATAATTATTTATTTAATATGAATCATATGATATATAGAAATATGAGTACACTATAAGAACATTTTAATTATAAATAAACAATATCAATTATATTATATCATCAAATAATATCAATCGTATCATATTATCAAATAACTGTAACTGTATATAACAGTAACCGCTTGAACCGTAACCGTATTTAAACGTAACCGTGTAACCGTTTGTTAAACGGTCCTGGTTAAGGTTACAAAAATTTATAACCATAACCGATGGTTAATAAACCTTAACTGTGACAACCGTAACTCTGGTCATGCCTATGTATATAGCTAATAAAACATGTGTGTTTGTTATCCATCTTTCTTCTTTAAACCTCAAAATTTGACTCAAACATCAAATTAAGGTCTTGCGATGTCAATCCTTCTTCCTTAGACCCAAAAATAAAAAATTAATGAAAGAATATCAACTCATCTCTAAAATCATACACAAAAATATGTTTTACAGCTCATAAGAAATAAAAAGCACAAATGTAGATAAATAAGATAATTTATGTTTTGCATCAATATTTATAATATTTTAAACTTTTAAAAGGTTTCGAAATATAAAATTTGAACCTTTTAAAATTTTTCAATATTTATAATATTTTAAACTTTTAAATTTAAAACTTATAATATTTAAAAACTTTTTAAAAGCTAAGAACTTTTAAAAGTTTCAATATTTGTAATATTTAAACTTTAAAAATTTTTAAATATTATAATATTTTTTTTGAAACTGTTTAAAGTTTTAATTTGATCAAATAAAAAACCAAATCAAACCAAATAAAACTTTTAAACTTGGACGCCTGATAAATCAAGCTTTCCTGCTCATTCGTTGTTGGAAGCATATTAATCTTATTTATACTGGTTCTGAACCATTGTCTAGAAAATTTCTAGCCGATGTTGAATATTGTGCTTAGTTCTTTGATTTACATAAATTTAAAATTTTCCTTTTTCTAAAAAAATCTGTAAATTTTAAAAACGTTAATGAATGACATGTCAAATCATGATAGGTTGTTTAAAATAATTCTTAATATAGAAAATTCTGGAAATTGTATAAAATGTTAATAAGTGATATGTCAAATTTCTATTGGCTGTTTAAAATCCTATGGGAACGGCCTTAGGAGCTTATAGCTCTTACTTTTTATTAGTATAGATGTTCCATCTAAATAAGAATCTTCTACATATTAGAGAGTTGTGTGCTTATGTGGTAATTCCACAATTATTCTCGCATTAAAAAGAATATTACTATCCTTTTCTTCAAACACTTTCATTAATTTCAAATACTACTTATTCTTATTTTCTTAAAACCAATTGCCAAACCCACATAGGATATATATAATATGTAATGTTACCAAATTACTATGTACTTTGACTCTTCTTTTCCAAATTTAAATTGAATTTTTCATTACATAAAATGCATTATTTAAAAATTATAAACCTACATAAATCATTAATATTTTATGATTAAAATTCTTCCAACTTTTATACTTTGACAATGTTTAACATATAAGTTATACATATGCTTTTATGTAGACGAAAATACTATATAATGTATATGGTTGGTTCTTGAAGCTAAATAACGCACGCTAATTCAATGATCCAAACAAAAAGGTCAATTGAACAGAAAAAAACCATTATCAATAACATACTGTAGTTTGACAAATACATTATGACGAACGCGTTTTCGGTGGATATCCAATATTATATATTATCCTTCTACTACTCTCTTTGTAATATTAACTAGATTATGATCCGCGGTATACGTGGAATAAGTTTTTTTTTTTAATTTATTTTTTATTTTGTTAATGTACTATTTTAATACTAATTTTGCTAATATACTCTTTTGTTAATTTTAGTGATTTAATATATAATTCGTGGTATACCGCACAACAATTTTGTTTAATACAATCTTAATTAAATCAGTTTGATTCGACATATTTTATATTGGTGTTGTTAAAACAGTAAAATAAGGATTTAATCTATATTAAAGTATCATATTCGGTTTGGAGTTATGGGGGTTTGATATGGAGAATCCCCAAGGATGGATTGATTGGGGTTTTGAGGATTGTGATTATATTGGGTCTGATCTTAGATCGGCTGTGATCTGCAGGGGTGCTTTAGGATTTTGGAGTTTTCTCACTAATCTTGTGCGGCAGTGGATTTGCGGGGAGTCACTTTCTTTGTTGATTGAGGATTATGGTTTGGCTTCTTTGGGATCGTATCTCTGATTGTATCTCTGATTGATTGGATATTAATAGTTGGGTTCTTCCGATTCTTGCATTCTTTCTTTGGTTTTGTTCTAGAGGCTATTCAGAGTTTTGGGTATCTTTGGCTGCGACTGGGTTTGATTTTGAGATTTGAAATGGGTAACCAGAGATTCAAGAGGTTGTTGATGGGTATCGGCACGGGATTTTGCCTATCGTATATGTTAAGGGTCGCATCTCAGGATTTGGGAATCGCATACATCCTCGGGGAAGATATTCATTATTTGGGAATCCTACAAATATATCTTCCATATTTGGTTTATCTGATCCGATTGATTTGCTGGTGGTTGTGTCTTTATAAAGAGTTTATGGGAATCATTGAGTTGAGGCATCACTTTCTCGGTTCTCTTTCTTTCATTTTTCTATCGGTTCTTTTTTCTCAGATTATTGAATCTTTGAGGGAGTGTTCTTGGGTAGCGATGTCACGACCTCCTCCTCAAGGCCAGGATCTTGGGGTGAGCGGTACTATCCAGAAAGCCCAGGAAGGGGTAAAGGGTGGTCATGGTGGGGCCAAGCCACCAAAGCCAAATATTGTTTGATGAATATATTAAGTTGGAATTGTCAGGATCTCTGGAAATAAGGCCACTATTGGAAATCTTAGATATTTATGGAATAAATATAGGCCAGATTTTTTATTTTTTATGGAAACAAAACAATTTTCTTCTCATTTGAAAATTTGTAGGCCATTTTGGCTATAATAATTTAATAACAATGGATCATGTGGGTTGTAGCGGGGGTTTGGCTCTGTTTTACAATAAAAAGACTTTTAATGTTTCAATTTTATTGGAGTCTACTAAAATGATTGATGTTGAAGCGGTTTATAAGAGACGTGTCATAAATCTAACTCTTGTCTATGGTGATTCTGTTCCTAAAAACAGAGATTTGGTTTGGGAATGGTTGGTACGAATTAGTTTAATTCGGTCAACTCCTTGGTTTATTATTGGTGATCTCAATGAATTAACCGGAAATCATGAGAAACGAGGAGGGAAGCTACGTCCTGCATCTTCTTTCCTCTCTTTCAATGGGATGATTCGAGATTGCGGTTTTTTGGAATTTCCCTTTTTGGGGGATTGCATGTCCTGGCGGGATTGGCGAGATAAGAAACCTATACGGTGCCGACTAGATAGGGCTTTAGAGAATGAGGATTGGCATGATTTATTTCCGGACACGGTTATAGAATACTTACCTATGATTGCTTGAGATCATAAGCCTCTTGTGGTCAGCATTGGGGCAAAGAGGCCACGGGGACGTAGGTGTTTAATGTTTGATCGTCACTGGGTAGGCAAGGAGGGTTTAATGGATGCGATATCATCGGGCTGGTCTGGAGACCCGGACCAGGATTTTGCCGGGAAAATTATTAGTTGTAGACGGGAGATTTCTCGATGGCGTAAAACGCAGGTCCCATACGGTCGGAAGTTGATTGAGGATCTTAAAAGGCAATTGGAGATGGCACATACCGATGATTTCTCCACTCCGGAGTTTATCTCGGATCTCAATGGCCGCCTGAGGGAGGCTTATCGGGATGAGGAGGTTCATTGGTACTTAAAGAGTCAGAATCGGTGGATGCGGGTGGGGGATAAGAATACAAGGTATTTTCAAGCCCAAACCAAGCAGAGACGGGCTCGTAACAGGATTGTCGGTCTCTTTGACAAACATGATGTCTGGTCTACGAAGGATGTTGCAATCTGTGATACAGCGGTAACATACTTTGAGGAACTATTTTCCTCGATATGTCCGGCCAATTTTGAGGACGCTCTACAGGAAGTTAACATGGTTATTACAGAGGTGGATAATGCCCGTTTGACAGCCCCTGCCCTGGAGGCCGAGGTACGATGGGCTTTATTTATGATGCATCTAGACAAAGCTCTGGGGCCCGATGGAATGACAACCTTGTTCTTTCAAAAGGCATGGAGAGTTGTTAAGGATGATCTGGTGTCTTTGGTTAATCAGTTTTTTGAGGAGGGTGTTTTCGACAGACGGTTAAATCAAACACATATTTGCCTCATCCCGAAGGTGGCGAAACCAAACCGGATGGCGGAGTTGCATCCTATTAGTTTGTGTAATGTGGGATACAAGGTCTTGTCAAAAGTTTTGTGTAACCGGCTTAAGGTGATTTTACCTGGTCTAATCTCGGAAACTCAATCAGCGTTCATACCTAGACGTTTGATCTCGGACAACATCCTCACAGCTCAAGAGATGTTTCATGGTTTGCGAACCAATAATTCCTGTAAAGGGAAGTTTATGGCTATTAAGACGGATATGAGTAAGATATATGATAGGGTTGAGTGGGATTTCGTGGTGGCATTACTGCGGAAGATGGGGTTTGCGGAGATATGGATTTCATGGATCATGTTTTGTGTCACATAGGTGGAGTACAAGGTCCTTATTAATGGCCAACCTAATGGTCAGATTATCCCGGAGAGGGGTTTACGGCAGGGTGATCCACTATCTCCTTACTTGTTTATTTTATGTACGGAGGTTCTGATTGCTAATATTCGGAAGGCGGAGGCCGATAAGCGGATTACAGGCATTAAGGTGGCCAATAAGTGTCCACCAATAACGCATTTGTTGTTTGCGGATGATAATCTCTTCTTTTGCAAGGCGGATAAGGAACAATGTGGTGTGGTTTTGGATATCCTCAACCAATATGAGGGAGTTTCGGGGCAACAAATAAATTTCATGAAATCTTCGATCCAGTTTGGTCATACTGTTGATGACCGGGTCCGGTCGGAGATGCAGGGGGTCCTTGGGATAACAAACTTGGGTGGTATGGGGTCGTACTTAGGGATTCCTGAGAGTTTGGGAGGATCCAAAACGAAGGTTTTTTCTTATGTCAGAGACCGGCTGCAGAGCCGGACAACGGGATGGTCGGCCAAATTATTGTCCAAAGGGGGTAAGGAGGTGATGATCAAGTCTGTTGCGACGGCTGTCCCTACATTTGTGATGTCTTGTTATCGTTTGCCAAAAACAATAACATCCAAGCTTACTAGTGCAGTGGCGAAGTTTTGGTGGAGTTCTAATGGTCAGTCTGGGGGTATGCATTGGATTGCCTGGGAGAAGCTTTGCTGTAGCAAGCAGATGGGTGGTCTGGGCTTCAGGAATGTTGATGATTTTAACACGGCTTTGTTGGCTAAACAATTATGGCGACTGATTGAGGTTCCGGACTCACTGTTTGTTAGGGTTTTCAAAAGTCGGTATTACCGGAATTCCAATCCTATGGACCCAATACGGTCCTATTCTCCTTCCTATGGGTGGAGAAGTATCGTATCTGCTCGATCTTTGGTAAAAAAGGGGTCATTAAACGGGTTGGCTCAGGCGACACCATTTATGTATGGACTGATCCCTGGGTTCCAGGTCAATTCCCAAGACCAGCTTTAAGTAATGGTCCGTTTAAGGACCCAACTCTCCGTTTGACTCAGTTCATGGATACTCACGCGAATACTTGGCTTAGAGATCGGCTCGTTGAGCATTTCGATCCTGTGGATGTCGCCTTGATAGCGGCTATTCCCTTCAGCAGTCTCCCTATGGCAGACTCTTCGGGTGGCATTTTACAAAATCTGGTAAATATTCGGATAAGTCAAGGTATGCAATGGCACGTCTGGGTGTTCCTAACACTTTCCAGGCTCATGGGTGTGGCCCAAAGATTACCCCTCTTCTTGCTAAGGTTTGGCAGGTTACTTGTCCACCAAAAATTAAACATTTCATGTGGCAAGTTTTAACGGGCAGTATTTTGGTGTCTACTAATTTGCGACGGCGGGGCATAGACTGTGATGTTAGATGTATGAGGTGTGGGGCGGATGTGGAGACTATTAATCATGCTATCCGCCAGCCCGCCAGGTATGGGCTTTGTCCCATGTACCTGTGGGGCCTCAACACTTTCCGACGGACTCTATTTATGCTAATGTAGATCACTTTCTGGGTTCTACGAATCCGGGTTCTCAGATAGAGATTTTCCCTTGGCTAATGTGGTATATGGAAAGCGAGGAATGCTTGTGTGTTTGAGAATCAGACGGAACAACCGAATGACATTGTGCGCGTAGCGCAAGGGGAAGCGTCCTCTTGGCTAAAAGCACAGGTGGAAGACGAGGGTGAGGAGGTTATCTCCTCCCCTGTGGTTCCTACTTCTCGGTAACAAGGGCGTCTCTCCCCCCTTCCACTGGTTTACTCCGGTTATCGATGCTTTGTTGATGGCTCTTGGAAAGAGACCGATGTTTTTGCAGGTTCAGGATGGTTTTGTACTTCTTCGCAAGGATCGTCACCTTTTCTAGGAGCTACCAATTACCGGCGCAGTCTATCTTCGTTACATGTCGAAGTAGAAGCTTTCAGTTGGGCGATGAGGTGCATGATTGGCCACGATTTCCGCGATGTGGCTTTCTTTACGGACAGCTTGGATCTGGTGAAGATGGTGTCTTCCCCTCATGACTGGCCGGCCTTTGCAACTTATTTGGATGGAATCAAGACGGATCGAGAGGAGTTTTCTTTTTTCTCTTTATTTCATATTTCTCGTAATGCAAATACTAAAGCGGATTCTTTGGCACGCCAAGCGCACTTATCTCCGCATCCTGTTTTGTTTGTAAACAACTTTCCTTCAAATTGGCTCATTTGAGCTGATTCTTTTGTTGACAAAAAAAATATATAAAATATATATGGATATTTAAAATATTTTAATTTTGTTTGGTTTATAGGATAGTAGAGAGAATTAACTAAACATGTTTGGATATGAATATAAATATTAAATGGTATTTAATGGTAAATGTTTCCATAAACATATTTTTGAGTAAAAAGTGCTGCAAAAATACTATTATAGATGGATAGACCCAACTCTATTCACACATATTTGCATGACCTCTTTTTTGCCACCTCCGTACCGATCGATGTAAAGTTTACCAAGCTAACTCATGGAAAACTATACGGTACTAAAAACCAGAATGTATAATATCAAAAAAATTTAAAATTGGATATCCATAGAAGCAGCAAAGGATTTTGTACTTAATACTTACTAAACGAAAAAAAAAAAAAAAACCATTGTTGGTTTGAAGGGTTCCATTGTTTTTTTTTTTTTTTTTTTTGTCAACACTAAAAGGTTCCATTGTTCCAACTCCATGTTTGAGTACTGGTCTAGGAAGGAACTACTTAACCCAACAATGTTTATCGATCCAAAGAGATAGTAGATCTTGATCTGGTATGATATTAGACGGATGTCATTTAATTAGTTACAAAAATATATACTTTAGATATACTGTATGTATACTTTTAAGTAAATCAATAGAGTAAACGAGACTCCGTCATATAAGATTAAGATCACATTATCTAGACATTATCTACCTGCTCAAAGTCCTATTTCATTTTTTCTTTAATAATATTATATATGTAATGTTCCGACCGCCATTTTTCAGTGGGCCCTATGTCCAATCTCAGTCCATAGGTCTACTTTTTTTAATGGGCCTCACGCCCTCTTACTAGGTCCGTTAGCCCATCTATATCTGACGGTCAGTTTGCTACTTCCGAAAGGCTTTAAAGACTTGCTACCGTCCCTACAAATCACCACATGATCTTTCTCTGAGTTTTGTCCTCACTCGCACAGTTCCGACAGTCACTTCCCGGAAGATCACCCATCCTGAGACTACTCCAGCATAAACACGCTTAACTGTGAAATTCTCTCATAACCCTTGACCGAAAAGATAAGTGCACTTTGATGACATTGGTGGCCAAATTAATTCTTTTAAACCTCTCCGCAAGTCTCTGAAACCGGGGTGTCACAATTCACCCCCACTAACAGATCGCAACGTCCTTGTTGTACACCAAGACCGTCACCCCCGACGGTGTGAGCCCACTCGACTCCACACTCGTCTGGGTTTGGCTCTAATACCAAAATGAGACAATCCTTCCCGTTTTTTTTTAACAACAATAATAATTCTCTAGTGGTCCCATACCCACTAGCAACCTAATAACAAACATCCACAACGGATAACCAAACAATTCCATTAACCAATAAAAATCCAACAATGACATCATCCAATAACCAATCAAGTAAATAACAAAAACCAACATCCTACAATGTTCTATCAACTCAACTCTAGCAACCTAACAATAGCTAGACCATAATCAATCAAGCCTCTAGAACATCTTCCTCCTCATCGCTTTGATTTCACGATCACACTTTGCCTTTACATGCATCACAAACACAAATTGAGATGCATGAGTATTGTCATAAACACTCAGTGAGGCAATCCTCTCATCTACTAGGCTATACACACAAGCAACTGAGACTCCAATGTTAAGGCAAACAAACAAAACACAAACAACACATCAAACCAAGATAACAAGTTTTGGATAAGACTGGTGTCGATCGACGCTAGGTCAAAGTCGGCCGACACTGGCACAACCACGGTGTCGATCAACACCGCCTTCAGAGACACGATCTGCACGAAGCAGAATGAAACTAATGTTTTCTCAGGTTTACTTATGAATGAATGGATGATGCAGTCAAACAAACAGAGATAAGTATAGATGATGAAGATGAATGATCAGGTGGAATGCAAGAGATTTCAATTACTCTTATGATGTTGTAATATAAGAGATGTCAATCCATAATGAGTAAGATGCAAGCAATCATGATGTGAACACTTATCTAAGTTAAGCCAAGTAAGAAAATGGTTTAAACTAACAACCTAATGACAATGATGGAATGCAGAATGTAAAATTACTGAGATAAGAAAATAATGCTAAGTGAACAGTGTGAATAAAGCAGAAATGATACTAACAAGAGCAGGATATAAATTAATGCCAGACAGTAAATGCAACAGGATTAAACAAGGGTGAATGCAATGAAACAAGAATTAAACTAGAAAGATGCAGAAAATAAACAAGAACTCTGGAAGGAGCTCGAGCAAGCAGTCGATCGTATGCTCGATCGAGTACTAGGTCGAGTGGGAAGAGGCGAAGAACAGAAACAAAATCATCAATAAAAACAAAACAGAATGATAGCAAATCAAACAGGAAGCGAATAACAGTAATCAAATAGAGAGATCAATAAACAAAGAAGGTCCTAGGGATGGGTTCATGGGCTGGACTTAAGTTATAATCACCTAAATTGATCAACAAATCTCAATCAACAGTGAGCTATCTCTAGACAATGATCTTCTAATACTTGTTAATCCATTCTCATGACAATAACAATCAAGCTCAAATACTCCTAGACCTAGTTCTCACTAGCTAAGACATATAAAAGCAGGCATTAAAGATTCAGATCATCAATGTCAAAAATCACCTTAAACATCCAATCTCTCAGGTTAAGTATGATAATCTCTAGCATTAGCCTTATCTAACAACTTAGACATTGGTGTGATGCTAAGAAGCTTAAAATCTATCCTTACCCTCTCAGATATAAGAACAGCATAGAGCATATCTAATCTAAAAGAGATATTTAAACAATCAATCTTGATCAGTCTAAGCAACCATAACTCTTATCCAACCTTATCATCCTAACACACTACTCAGAATCACTAAACATGATGAACAAAATCATAAATCCAGAAATTAATGAAACTTGCATGATTAGAAAGATAAGACAGAGATCTACAACAATGAACAAAGAAGCAAACTCAAAATCTTAATACTCAGAAAGTTATGGAACCAACAAGTTTCAGAAAATCTAGGGGAAATACAATAAAAGTGGATAATGATCTAAGTAAAAGTAGAAAATTTCCCAAAAGGGTAAAAACTAGGATTAGTAGATATTTTCTCTCTAAAGTGGCTTGTGGGCGGCCATGGAGTAGAATAGGTATATATAGGAAAGAGGAGAAGCCCTAAAATGGCTAGACGACAAAATAGGAAGGCGGCTTGGTCAACTCGACCATATGCTCGGTCGAGTTGATGGTCGAGTGACCTCTTTTTCTGCTCTTTCCAGACGGTCGAGTCCCTCTCCTCACACGGTCGAGTATCTGGTCGAGTGTGGTGGTCGATTGGACTTCCGGACCTTGGTTCTTCTCTGCTCTGGCTCCTTTGTCTGCTTCTCTTAATAGCTCCATTCTCCTTTAGCACTTCTCCATGCTTCTTAGGGTCTTAAATCACCTGATTATGCAAACTAGAACTACACAAGGCTTTATTCTTGTCAGTTCAAACCTAATACTTTCTACCAAGCTCAATCCCAAAATAGGCCTCACACACACAAGATATAATCATGGCTTGAAAGAAAGGCTGGTTAAGGGTAGGGAAAACTGATTCAATGATGAAATCAGCTACTTGGATCAACAAGAGTGGTAAAAAAAAAAGGTAAGATGATCCAAATATGTATAAAGTATCCATGAGTTTAAAACATTGCACAAAATAATAATTAAAAATCAATATAAGGTTCTTATAAATAGGAAATCACTTCAAATCACAGCATGCTTCAATTTAGACAGAATGCACTATAGGAATTCTAGCCTTGGTTCAATCTTATGTTTCTAACCACTCAACTAGCATCAAAGTACTATTAACTTGGGCATTGATCCTAGTTTAGTGAATTTACACAAGCTAACAAGGCTAAAGTCATCATAGATCCCTAATGCAAATTATGAAACAATCCTATATGAAACATGCTAACAAGATTCTAATATGCAATGCAAACTACATGAACACTCTGTTTTTTTTAAAAGATATTTGTGAAAAAATTTCAATTTTTTTTGGTTTTTCTATGCCTTAAATGCAATGCAAATATAAACATGATAATGCTAAAAAATTGAAATAAGAAAATAGAAAACATTGTTAAATGCTTTCTTTTACTCTCCCCCAAACTTAAATTACACAGTCCCTTGTGTAATAAAAATTTGAAAGAGAATTTAAGAACTTAAACAAACAAATCATGCTACTAAATGGTATAAACAATGGAGAAGGTGATGTTGGTACCTTAAGGGTTGTGGAAGAAACTGTCAATAGTAGCACTCATGCTGGCATAGGTATAGCTGGGGTCTTGATTCTGGCTTGGAGATGGAGAGGCAGGGTACTCGACTATGGCCATTGATTGGGACTCGATCGGGTGCTCGATCGTGTGCTCAATCGGGTGCTCGGTCGAGTGCTCGGTCGATTGGACTGGTCGAGTGGGTGGTTGTGGGAGGAATTGTTGGCCTTGATGCCCATAGTATTGTTGCATGAGGGCTGGGTCCATGAAGAACTGTGGTGGTAAGGGTGGGTAAACAGGGCTATAGGGATAGCCTGGATAGCCTGTAGGAGCTGGAAAGCCATAGGGAGTTCTGGGCAGGTACTCGGCCGAGTGTACTGGAGGTGCTCGGTCGAGTGGGTGCTCGAGTGTACCGGTCGAGTGCCTTGGAAACTATTGTTCTGTGCGGACTGGACCTCTTTCCTTCTGAATTGGCTCATGCAGCGAGGCTCTTGCTGGTACCACTGGATTTTCAGCTCTAGACAATGCTCTAGTTGAGCTACTTCTCCTCAAAGATCTAGATGGTGTTGGTGATGAATTTCCACTTTTCAATTCAGCAATCTCTCTCTTCATACCCTTGATGGACTTGGACATCTTCACCATCTTCTTCATCAGCTTGTCCACAGTCTTACCATGCCACTTGTTCCACTTTTGGAGAACTGTCAACCTCTTGCTAGTCTCTCTCACTCCTGTACTATCTCTTGGACTTGGCTCATAATTTTCAAAATAAAATTGCTCTTCCCCATCAGCCATCTCCACATCTCCAGCTTGATCTTCTCTCATTTGGGCAGTTGCATCAAACAACAATTCAGCAGCTGGCCAAAAGTCAATGTTTAGCCTGAATAGCTTGATTAGGTAGAACAAGATGAGTCTTCTCCACTGTTGGATGCTCAAATTTGAAAAGGTGCTTCTCATAGTGCATCTCCTTGGCTAGAATGAGGGTGGAAGTGAGGTATTGGATGTCAATCCATCTTGGTTTGGCCTTCTCTCCTTGAAGTGGTACATTGGCAGCTACTAGGATTGGAGTGATGATGCCTCCAATGGTTAGAACTCCAGTTGAGTTCCTCTTGTGTAGCTTGCTCACCCAACTTTTGTAATAGGTAAATTGGTCAATGAGGACCATAGCCAAATCAGTTTCCACACTGCTCCCAAGAAATATTGTCCCATCTCTTGTTTGTGTGATGATGCCATAGAGTGCTGCATCAATCATCTTAAGATCTCCCTCATTCAGATTTCCAGTCTCCTTCCTAGCAAAGAATGTGTTTGCTAAGGCCTTGTGGAAGTACCTTAGGACTGGACTCCTTATCTTTGAACTCTTGGTCTTGGAAGAAGAATAGAGCTTGTTATCTCCAATTGTTTCCCAAACAGCAAAGAGTTCTTTCCTTGGTATGACCATGTTCTCTTCACTTCCAACTTCAAATCCATAGAGTTTAGCTAGCTGCTTGAGTGACAACTCATACTTCTTGCCCTTGATGGTGAAATCAATGTAACCAGCTCCCATATCTTTGTCCATCCTTATGAAGAGGTGCAACTTGATGGTGGCTAAGAACTCACAGCTCTCTTCTCTATACCCCTCTATGCACAATCCCATGAACTTGCTTAGGTTGCATTCTTCAAAAAGAAAATCAACATCTTCAGCAATACCCAACTTCTCCATGGTCTCCTTATGTGGGTACCTTGTTCCTTAAAAACTCAAATTCATGAAAGCTTCATAGAGCTGTTTTGGAATTAAACCACCAGATTCTTCTTCCTCTTCTTTTTCTTCTTCTTCACTCTCAACCTCTTCTTCTTGGGGCTCTTCAGCTGGCCTCTTCCCTTTTGCCTTGTGCCTCCTTATGTGCTCTTCAAGAGTAAACTCCATCTCCTCATCACTCTCAGTTCTCTCTGGATCTTCTTCAGCTGATTGATGTTTCTCCTTTGATATGCCACTCGACCCCCTACTCGAACAGGCACTCGGTCGTTTGCCTCCTCGAGTTCATGGTCGAGTGCGTTGACCAGTTTCTCTTTCTGAAACCATCAGTGCATCACGACGATCCATGAAACGATCAGCAGCTTTCTTGCCTTCAGCTTCACGAATAGCAGCTTGTTGTGATGTTTCTTTGGACCTTGAAGACATTTTGAAAGAAACCTGAAAGGAATAGACTCAAAGCCCAAAGTTAATAGGTTAATAACCCAAAAACCAAAAGAACTAAGCTTGAGCAAGAAGATGAAACTTGAGAGAGATTTTTAAGCTAGATTTTGATTGTTTTAAGCAAACGAGAGAGTGTGAGTAGCCTATAATCGAGTTCATCTCTTTATAAAGAGGCTAAGGGGACAAAGAGACAAGGATGAAGCGTCCATACCATTCAAATTTGAATTGGGAATCTTTGACTCACTTTTGCTGCCACTCGACCCCACAACTCGACCCCACGTGGTCGAGTGCTTGACCAAAATTTGAAATTTGAACTTGTCTTTCCCTCCACTCGATCATGCAAGAGAAATTTGAACCGAGTGGGCTTGGGCTTCCATGTGCTCGATCGAGTACCTCTCATGGGCTGGTCGAGTGGCCTTAAAAATCCATTTCTACAAGTCCAATTCTTCTCAAACCCATCTATACACTCATAAAGAAGCCTGCCCAACACAAACATAAAAGAAAAACATCAAAACACAAGGAAAATTAAACTTATACACAAGGATACCTTAGGGACTTCCTCCCTAGTGAACTTGTTTAAAGTCACTAAGCTTGACTTTTGATGCCTTTTCAGGCTTGGTTTGGAGACCAAGGAGGTGATGAAATCCTCCCTGGTATAACTTGATCACCATGAACCTTGTTTTTGGCCAAAACAGTTATTCCACTTGAAACTTATTTATTCTTGATCTTGAGTCTTGGCCTTGCTTTCTTAACAGACTTCTTGTTGAGTTGCACTTGTAGATCCTTCACCAGATCAGTCAACTCTTGAACTGAACCCTTGAACTTTTCAACTGATTACTCATGAGATGAGACCTTAGTTTTTGAAGTCTCTACTTCACTTGGGATCTCATAATCTCTCTTGTCCTTAATAACAAAAGGTTGACCTCTAGAGGGCAAGTTGGTTGGGTTATTGATATCAAATCTCATGGTTAAACCCTCAGCTATGTTCAAACTTATCAGCTCTTCCTTAACATCAATAACAGCTCATGAAGTGGCTAGGAATGGTCTTCCTAGAATGATAGGATCTTCTAGCTCCTCATCCATATGTATAACCAAAAAATCAGTAGGAATTCTGGCCTTGCCCAACTTGACTGGAAAACCTTCCAATTTGCCAACCACATCCTTTTTTGATCCATCAGCTAGACTTATGTAGAGGTTGCTAGACTTGAATTCAGTGTGCCCAACCTTTTGTGCTATAGAGTAAGGCATTACACTGATAGATGCTCCTAGATCACACAAGCACTTGTTGAAGTGTAGGTAGCTAAAGGAGCAAGACAGATTGAATGGACCTGGGTCTTCAATTTTAGTTGGGATAACAGCCTTCTCAATCTCCTCAGGATCCCTCTTGTCCTGATTCTGGGCCTTCTGCTTTGATATCTCAAGTAGCATGCCTTGGTAGAGAGGATATGGAGCATACTGTTCCAAATCAGGTCCTCTCTCTTCTTCTTTGAATTCAATGACAACCTCTTGTTTCAAAGCTATTACTTCCCTCTTTTCAACTATTTCCCTGAGTTCCTTCAGCTTTTGTTCCTTGAAACGTCCTGGGAATGGCAGAGGTGGTTTGTAAGCAGGAGGAATATATCTGACAGGCTTAACAACTTTAGCGGGAACAACTCGATCCGTCACTCGATCGTGTGCGTGGTCGAGCACCTGGTTGAGTGATTTGCCTGCTTTAGTCTGCTGTGAATAACCTTTAATCTGAGCTTTAACTTGAGACAAAACCTCCCCAGCTTGAACTTCACTGTTCCCAGTGACAGCTTCCTCACAGTAATGGATGGCTTTAGCTGCAAACTCCCTTGGATTTTGAATAGCCTTACCAGGTAGTTGGTTTGGCTTAGGTGTTGATGTAGAGGCAATGTTGCTCTCCATGAACTTGATTTTAGAATTCAAGCTCTCAAACTTAATATTCAGGTCATTATAAGAAGAATCTAGCCTTTGGTTCATCTCAACAAACTTTTTGGCTGTTTCAAGCTGCCCATTTGCTTGTCCAAGTAGCAAATGCTGTATCATAGCTCTTAAATCTGGTTCTTGGGCTTGGTTGGTCTGAAACCCTGGTGGGGGACACATTGGAGCTTGGTAACCTTGTTGTTGCTGCTTGGGGACATAATTGTTATGCTGTTGGGGCTGTTGAGGAGGGTAGACTTGATCTTGAGGGTTTGCTACATTGGTGCTTCTGTAGGAGAGGTTGTTGTTCTTGAACTGATTATAACCTTTGAAGCCTCCTTGGTTCTGCATATAGCAAATCTCTGCAAATTTATTCTCCCCATCTTGAGCTGGAGTCTCTTCTTCACCAAGAAAATGTATATTCTTTTGCTGGCGGAGTAGAATCTTGTCCAACTTCTCATGAACAACCTTTAAATCCTTCTTATATTTCTCATCATGATCAGAAATGACAAATCTCACAGTTCTGTTATAGTCCTCATTGTAGTTCCCATCAGATTGTGCCAAGTTTTCAACTAGCTCCCATAGGTCTTCTACATTGTTGTTGAGGAAATATCCATTAGAGGTTGTATCCAATAGCATTCTGATTTTTGGTAAGACTCCTCTGTATAGTGTGGAGAGTAGAGACTCATTGCTAAAGCCATGATGTGGACATTGTGTTTGGTAGCCCTTGAATCTCTCCCATGCTTCACAAAATATCTCATTGTTCTTCTGAGCAAAACCAGAAATCTCATTCCTCGACCTTGCAGTTCTAGCATTATAGAAGAATTTAGCTAGAAAGGCCTTCTTACAAGCATCCCATGTGGTAATAGCACCAGTTGGTAGGGTCTTCTCCCATAGGTGTGCTTTGTCTCCAAGTGAGAAGGAAAACAATCTGAGCTTGAAGCCATCCTCACTAACACCATTAATCTTGGTGAGGCCAAAGAGCCTGTCAAATTCGTCAAGGTGATATAGAGGATCTTCCATTGGCAGACCATGGAATTTGTTTGCCTGAATCATTGTGATTAGCCCACTTTTAATTTTGAAATTGTTATTGGCAATTGCAGGAGGTACTATTCCTGCTCTCCAGTTGTGTGTATTTGGAGCATCTCCTGCACCAATGTACCTTGGTCTTTGCATGGGTGGATCCATCAGCAGTTGTTGTTCCTGTTCCTGAAGGATTCTGGTTTTCTGTTGCGTCAAGTCTCTTGGTAACGGTTGATGTGCTCAATGTACTTCTCAAGGTTCTTGTTTCCTTTCGATTTGGTTTGCATCAACAGACTCGATCAGCAGCTCGAACTGACACTCGGTCGAGCACTGACTCGAGTTGAAAACCTAACTGACTGAGATGAGAAAACTGACTCGATCAACCACTCGCACGTGCAGATGGTCGAGTGCTGGTTCGAGTTGGTACCTGAGATTCAAAACAACCAAGCAGATGAAGAGGCTAATCAGTAGTGATCAAGTGAACAATAAAACTTAATCTTAGACTTATGTAAATCCTGAATGTCACAAATAATTACTCGAATGGCAATGGTGCCAAATGGAAACTAATCTTTTTTTCAGGTTTACTTATGAATGAATGGATGATGCAGTCAAACAAACAGACATAAGTATAGATGATGAAGATGAATGATCTGGTGGAATGCAAGAGGTTTCAATTACTCTTATGATGTTGTAATATAAGAGATGTCAATCCATAATGAGTAAGATGCAAGCAATCAGGATGTGAACACTTATCTAAGTTAAGCCAAGTATGAAAATGGTTTAAACTAACAACCTAATGACAATGATGGAATTCAGAATGTAAAATTACTGAGATAAGAAACTAAATGATAAGTGAACAGTGTGAATAAAGCATATATGATACTAACAAGAGCAGGAAATAAACTAATGCCAGACAGTAAATGCAACATGATTAAACAAGGGTGAATGCAATGAAACATGAATTAAACTAGAAAGATGCAGAAAATAAACAAGAACTCTGGAAGGAGCTCGAGCAAGCACTCGATCATATGCTTGATCGAGTACTAGGTCGAGTGGGAAGATGCGAAGAACAGAAACAAAATCATCAATCAAAACAAAACAGAATGAAAGCAAATCAAACAGGAAGCGAATAACAGTAATCAAATAGAGAGATCAATAAACAAAGAAGGTCCTAGGGATGGGTTCATGGGCTGGACTTAAGTTATAATCACCTAAACTGATCAACAAATCTCAATCAACAGTGAGCTATCTCTAGACAATGATCTTCTAATACTTGTTAATCTATTCTCATGACAATAACAATCAAGCTCAAATACTCCTAGACCTAGTTCTCACTAGCTAAGACATATAAAAGCAGGCATTAAAGATTCAGATCATCAATGTCAAAAATCACCTTAAACATCCAATCTCTCAGGTTAAGTATGATAATCTCTAGAATTAGCCTTATCTAACAACTTAGACATTGGTGTGATGCTAAGAAGCTTAAAATCTATCCTTACCCTCTCAGATATAAGAACAGCATAGAGCATATCTAATCTAGAAGAGATATTTAAACAATCAATCTTGATCAGTCTAAGCAACCATAACTCTTATCCAGCCTTATCCATCCCTAAGATCCTAACACACTACTCAGAATCACTAAACATGATGAACAAAATCATAAACCCAGAAATTAATGAAACTTGCATGATTAGAAAGATAAGACAGAGATCTACAACAATGAACAAAGAAGCAAACTCAAAATCTTAATACTCAGAAAGTTATGGAACCAACAAGTTTCAGAAAATCTAGAGGAAATACAATAAAAGTGGATAATGATCTAAGCAAAAAGTAGAAAATTTTCCAAAAGGGTAAAAACTAGGTTTAGTAGATATTTTCTCTCTAAAGTGGCTTGTGGGCGGCCATAGAGTACAATAGGTATATACAGGAAAGAGGGGAAACCCTAAAATGGCTAGAAGACAAAATAGGAAGGCGGCTCGGTCAACTCGACCATATGCTCGGTCGAGTGGATGGTCGAGTGACCTCTTCTTCTGCTCCTTCCGGACGATCGAATCCCTCTCCTCATACGGTCGAGTGTCTGGTCGAGTGTGGTGGTCGAGTGGACTTCCGGACCTTGGTTCTTCTCTGCTCTGGCTCCTTTGTCTGCTTCTCTTGATAGCTCCATTCTACTTTAGCACTTCTCCATGCTCCTTCGGGTCTTAAATTACCTGATTATGCAAGAAACAATGCAATGCAATGCAATCCTACTCTAAAGTATAAACAGTCCTAAAATTAATCAATAATGGCCAAACAAACTAGTAAATGATGCAAAAGATACAAATAAACTAAGGTAAAACAAGGTGAAATATATGAACATCACCGAAAGTCGAACCTCCATTTCGAATTGCCTCCAATCTGTTCCAAACTCTCCCAAACGCTTCAGGAACCTATGGAAACATCAAACCAACCAACCCAAGAAAGAAACCACCACAAACGACATAGAACAACCAAACAAAAGAGATCTCAGGCTTAGATCAGCCATGATCAAGCACTCACATCTTTTGCAGGAAGATTTGGTTGCGAAACGGTGGAAACATCACCTTAAGAAGCTTCTCCTTCGTTTCCAGCAACAACTCTCCCTTCCACAGCCACAAATCTCACCAAAAACACCAAAAACAATCCTAAAAACTCTCAAGAACACCCTCAAACGCTTTCTCTACTTTTTCTCACTAAACGGCGACCAAAAGCACTAAAAAACCTTCGACCTGGGTCGCTTCTCCACTTATATACTCGGTTTGGACAACCCAATTAAACAACCAACCCAAAATCGCGAATTAAATAATCTACTCGAACCAGAAAAGCTGGTGTCGATCGACACCTATTCCCAAATCTCTCTATTTGGTTCACGGATGTTACAATTTTCTCCCACCAACAAGGATTTGTCCTCGAATCCCGCAGCACTGTCCATCCGGCAAGGACCTCCGTGCCACTGACAACACGGCTCGCACGTCCTCCGACCAGACTGAACACCGAACACCGTCAGCCAAGGTTTCCTGTGCAACTATCGCAACAACCGGCACACCTCCGACTGAACCCCGAGGTCTCCCTCTAGCGAATATACTTACATCCTAGACATTATTTGCTCACAACTCAGTGCTTCCCTCGTCCGTGGTTGCAACCAACGAAATATGCCAGCTCGCTTTCAGGCTACCCGCCTTAAACTACGGCATCCAGGAAGTCACTCACACCCACTCCCCCGCTCTCGGGATGCAACGCTCGAGACATACCGGTTCACTGCTGAGCCGCGGCCCACAGCTACGGTATTCAGGGAGTTTAAAAATCCCGCTCTTGGGTCGTCACCCTAAAGTGCGCTTTCGGATTGTCATCCGAAGCAACATACCACTCCCACTCTCTGGCCACAAAGTCCATCGAGCTATCGGTATCACATAAGTTGGGCCCACACGGCCTTGAGCAAACAAGTCTAATGCCATCGACTATCTCCTGACTAGATCTACCTAAATACTTTCCACAAAACTTTCTTTTTTAGAAACTTTCTAATTATGGAAACCTCTTTTTTATTAAAACTTTCTATTGATGCAAAACTTCTAATTATAGAAACCCGAGCTATTTCTCTTTTCTCATGACAACACCATCTTATGAATCTTAAAATAAATCTCATAATCGTTATAACCTCAACGAAAATACATAAGAAAAATTAGATACAAACAACACCGAGCCAACGACCCGCATCCCAAGCACCACCTCAACGGTCTCGCCTCCAAGGTCATGTTGGGCTGAAGATCCTCAGGAATCTTAGCCAACAACCGATCACCCTCGTGAAGATACTTCCTCAGCATATACACATGAAACACCTTGTGGAACGTTCGCATAACTTGAGGCAACTCCAGCCTATATGCCATTGGTCCCACCCGCTCAACCACTCTGAACAGGACCATGTACCTCGGACTCAACTTAGTCTCTGTCAATGACCTGTTTGGACCCCGCAACATGGCCATCTTGAGGTATACTCTGTCACCCACTTGAAACTCAAGATCCTTCATCCTCTTATTAACATAACTCCTCTGCCGATTCTGAGCTTCTTTCATATTCAGCTTCAAAACCTGAATCTTCTCCGAGGTTTTCGAACAAAGTACGCACCAAATATGCTCCTCTCTCCCACCTGAGTCCAACATAACAGTGTACGACATTACCTCCCGTACAACGCCTCATATGGAGGCATCCCAATACTAGTCGGGTAACTTTTGTTGTAAGCAAACTCAACCAAGCTCAAATGATCTGCCCAATGACCTCCCCAATCCAGCACGCACATCCTCAGTAGATCCTCCAAAGTCTGGATCGTCTTCTCTGACTGACCGTCCGTCTGAGGATGATATGCTGTACTCATATGCACCTTCGTGCCCATTTCTGCCTGAAAATCTCTCCAAAACACCGAAGTGAACGGCCGACCGCCACCTCTCAGTAGACCCCATGTCCAATCTCAGTCGATAGGCCCACTTTTCTTAATTGGTCTCATGCCCTCTCAGTAGGCCCATGAGCCCATCTATATCCGACAGTCGGTTTGCTACGTCTGGAAAGCTTTAAAAACTTGTTACCATCCTTACAAATCACCACATGATCTTTCCTTATATATATATATATATAAATACTAGGTGATACCCCGTGCTACAGCACGGGGTTATATATTTTGTTAGTTACTTTTTTTGTAATTTGTATTTTTGTAATATAGTTTTTTATTTTGACTTATTTTCTTTGTTTATATAGTGTTTATTTGTATATTTGGGGTTATACAGTAAATTGGAAATCTTAATAGAGTAAGTAGTTTGTAAAATGTAGCTTTTCACGGAAACAGACACACCGCAATATTGGATAGTAGTTTTGTAAGAGAGTAGACATTCCGCAATATCGGATAGTATTTTTGTAAGAGGATAGACACACCGCAATATCAGATAGTAGTTCTGTAAGATGATGTGTTTTTCTTTATTTTGGTTTGTCGTCAAAAGAGGAGAAGTTGCTTGTTAAATTTTAATGTGAGATATTTCAATGCTTAGGAAACCATTGTATTTATAGTGAGATTAGGTATATTTAGGTTATCATTTAGAAGTTAATATTTGATATATCAAATCTCAACAGAATTGTAAAAAACCAATCTAATTTATAGTTTTATAAAAATACATGTTTTAACGGGTTTAACTCAAACTTTTTTTTATATTTTAATTTTTTTAAGAGTAAAAATATTAATATTAGTTAAATATTTTATAGACTTAAATATATTATAATATTTTAAACATTCGAAGGAGTTCAATTATTTATAATAATTTAAACATTCGATAAAAATTTAAATATTAATAATCTCTTAAACTTTTTTTAAAAACGTAAATATAATATAATATGTTTACTTTTTAAAAGTTTAAATATGCTCAAATATAGAACCAAATTAAACTGTTAAATTTGGATACCTGATAAATCAAGTTTCCTGCTCATTTGTACTCAAAACATATTAGTCATATATTTATAGTGATTATGAACCATATTCCAAAATATTTAGTCGATGTAGGATATACAGTACACATTTTCTGTAAATTAGTTTACAACTTTACATATATATAATTTTTGCGTTTTTTATTCTTTCCATCTATACTAATCATAATTAATTACTATAATTTCGTTAAGGAAATATTGAAAAATCTAAACTAAATGATGATTTGTTTTTATTTAATTGTATTAAGTTGATTTGTTGTTTCCGTAAATATCTCAAAATATAAAAGCAAATCAAATAAGTTTACATATATATACAATTTCGTACTTAATCTATTGATTATTTTGGAAGCAACATAGTCACAATCCATAAGTATTAAAGATTTCTCATTATTATTAATATTCGTAATAATTATAGGGACTAAGTATGGTAGTAGTTAATATTTGATATTACTGAAGTCATTAAATACTCGATACCAGTTTCCTCATTTATAGGGATTATACCTCTGTTTGGTGACGGAAATAACTACTTTTGAACCATACCAAAAACAGGATCCGAATATTATAAACATGGAGTACAAACAGATCCGCGAATTTTATTTCTTCTGTTTCCGGGTCATACAGGATCCGGGTCATACTTAATTTAATTTAATTAAGTGATTCTTTAATCATTTTTAATAAAAAACGTACCAAAACAAAGTTATGATCCAATTTGAGTCTAGTGAGTACTTCAGATTTAATAGAATAGATTCTACCGAATTAAACACATAACACATTTTGACAAAAAAAAAAAACATAACACATATTGTAACTCATTAATTAGTTGAAAATTTAAAATAAATTCTGCCGATACTTTAAAAACTTTTTAATAACATCCCTTTCAAGATTTTCCGAGTGTGAACAAATCTTGGAATATAAATTAGTTTGTTCTCATAGATCGATAGACAAAACTTAAAAAATGTAACGATATATATTGAGCTACTGTTACGGAAAGGGCCACATATACAGCTACCATACTGTTTCTTAGTGACGACAAAAACAAAAATGATATCGGAAAATCTTTCGTAGTCAAGTTTATTATTAAAAATTAAAGTACTCCAATAAAACATGAATACAAGGGAATCAAAACATGATTATTAGAAATGTAAACCTTATCCAAGTTTTCAACACGGATTGCTGTGAGTTAGTAAACTCAATAAGTCATATCTAGTATTTAAGTATATATATATATATATCAAGGGAACTAAAAAAACAATTTATTCACATCTTGTGCAACTCCACTAAAGTCATAGAGTTGTCGCAAACTTTTTTCACTACTTTAATTAATCACACTTTTGTCGTAGTTTCTTGCAACTGATTTTTTTCACTATCCCTTGAAGTGTTTTGGCGTGGACTGTATTTGGTACCAAAATTCTACTAACTAATTCATTGGAGTCACTAACAAAAATGATGTACTAACAAAAAAGTTTTAGGTTTCTTGTGACGGACGGACTGATGGTGATGGACCTGAGGTGATTTGATTTATTTTTCTGGAACTATGGAGATACTTATCAACTTCACTGGCACTGCACAGTATATGGAAAACTGGATAATCCATAATTTGTGCCTTCATGCTCAGATTTATAAAGAAAACTGTTGTCGTCTTTGGAAGATGTTGGTTGAAAATAATAAAGGGTAGGTCATGATACATGGGCATTGATTTTTTTCTTTTCTTTTTTGGCGATAAAATTACTAATCAAATTCTCAACTAGATTATTTATAAATCACCCTTACTATATTACTGGCTAACAAAGAGCTTTTGCCTTCATGTGTATCAAACATTTAGTCTTTGCATGATGCTATGAGGATGGATTGGAGGATATGATATCTTTAAATTGATGAAGTTACATATTACCAAAAGATTCTCCAAACTCGGATCTCCACTCCCACAGAAGAAAATTCTCGAAAACAGCACCAAAAACTCACCCAAAACCCAAAAACACAACAAAACACGTGTTTCACTTTAGTCGTTATGCACAAAACGAACTATGCATCGATCGATACACCCCCTAAACCGGGATTACAGTTCGCAGGCGTTAAATATGTTATAATTAATTAAGTTTTTTTTGTTTTTTAATAGAAATGATGCAATGTTAATATTTTATTGTATTGACCAAAAAAAGTTGTGTTATTGAATTGTGATTTTGTTTAGATATTTTCATAAAGGTATCATAATTAAGAAAAGTAAAATATTGAGGTTAGATTTTATTACAAATATTTCATCCAAATTTGAATATTTATTAAAATGATAAATGATTAATTATGCAAATCTTACAAATAAAAGGTTAAAACACAAAATATATTTTAAAAATGTTAATATAGATATATGTTTTGATATAGACATGTTTTGAATTTATTACAGGTTATCTACGTGATGCGAGACTTAATGGTTATCCTTATCCAAGTTTTTTGTGTCCAAAAAGGTACGCACATGTCAAAATTATTTGGGAGAATTGGAAAAAATGACATTTTTAAAGATAAATGTTCATATATACTTTTATTTTTTAGGTTTAGTCATATAGGTTTTATAATAATTAAAATCCAGTTTTATCCTTAATTTTCAATTGTCATTAAATAAGAAAATACAATAAACTATTTTAAACTATTCACAAAAATTTTTTTAAAAAAAAGTCGATCGGCCGAAGAAACGCAGACAGATCTCCATGGCAAGTAACCCCACCTCTCGTAAAGAATTCATTTGGTCTTCGATCTCCATCGCTAGATATTACAGATTTCACGGCCTTGATCTGCTCTGAGAAACTTTCGTAAACTACTTGAAGAATGGCGAGAAGCGGTTGAAGACGATGCTGAACGTACCGAAAATATGCCTTTGCGGTTTATTACTCCCCTAGTCACAATTCAGTTTCCTACCCGATCCAAGAGATTGAATCGCAATGTTTGGGTTAATCTTTTTGCTTATGATATCTACGGTTCAACCACTATTATCAGTTCACCTGCCGCTCTGTTTGATCCTTCAAACCCACTAAAAGGTATAATAAACATAAGTGACCAAAAAAAAAAAGAGAGAATAGTAGTTTTTGGTTCGGCAAAGGTTTAACTGGGATAGAACTTGGTTAATATATAGGTCCATGCGGAGTGGATTAAGGCTGAACTTCCGGAGAAGAAAGCAGTATTGGATTTTCCATACGTTGGATGGGCATGGTCAAGATTGAATAAGATATGGCATCGTGCGTTCTCCTATAATATTGGAATTGTCTCCCACTTATTCACGATCCTATGTTTGTTTAGTTGGCAGTTAATTTATGAACATCTTTCTTGTGTATTTAAGAAACGATTGTCTTATGGAATGATATGAAGAGAAAATTGCACTAACTTGTTCTAAAGTCTTTGAGAACCAAAGTGTTCTTGACTTCTTGTCCTTTGTTCTTGATAACATTGATTGTCCTAAATTGGGACCTATCACAAGTAGCGTCATCAGCTGATGGTACTATAAACTATGATCAAATAAGAAAGTTTATAGTGGATAACGGAGCAACAACGGTTTATAACTCGACGGTGGTCGGAGATTATTGTTACGCTGGCTTATAAGAGTATTGTGACAAAAGTTGGATACCCAGTCCTAACAATCAATTGGGATCATACCTAGATATTAGATAAATATTTAGTTTCCTTTATTAAAGATTCACTTCCTATATTTAGTGGTCTTTAAAAGTTTCAGTGTATACATTCTACTTTTTCGTAGTAGATATCTACTAATTTTCTCAGAGATATAATAAAAAGAATAAAACATATTCTAACGTTTTCAGAGCATAGAGTAAATCGTAGAAGAATTGCACTAAAATTTTTTAAAACATATAGTAAACCGTAAAATACACACTCTGAATTTTGTAGAATTTAGAATTTTGGACTACTAAACTATTTAGAACATAAACTATTCCTGAAATTAGTATAACATGTACAAAATGTTAGAACACATAATCCATTTTTTTCAGAACAGAAGAAAACGTTTTCTAAATGTTTTATATCAAATTTTATCCATCAAAAAAATAATTTATACATTTTTTTTTAAATTATTTTACTTCTATTATTATATATCTACTTATGTTCCTATATTTCACTTCTCATTAACTTGATGTATTCGATGCAGCAAAGGATTTTTCATTGTAAGGTTTACTAATACATTAACCGAAAAATCACAAATTTCTTCTTCATGCTAGAGTTACACAAAACAATATTTTCGAAAAGAGTAAGGTTAAGAGCACAACTTTACTTTGTTATAGAACCAGCATTTTCAGACCCGTCTGTGGTCGAACCAGTAAACCACGATATACAGTGTTCTGATGAATATATATTTGTCAACCAAAAAGATAGAAACATATATGTTGAGAACAGATCACACATCTGATAGATGTGAAGGAAGTTGAGTAATATATAAAGGGTTAGAGCCTCTCTATTCATTGCCAAATGGTTTTGAGTTGGAAGTCCATATCAACCCTAATTTAACATGGTGTCAGAGCAGACGATTCTTGTAGATCTAAATTAAAGCTTCCGCGTTAGTGTTCTTGTGATCTCAATGACCATGGGATGTGAAGACGATGGTGGTGATGAAGATGAACCCGACGAAGATGACGTGTAGCAAAGGAAAGTGGGGTTTGTGTCATGTTGAGTTTTTTTTTCTTTTAATAAAGTTAATGGGATTTTGGATTTGAGATACTCGTTACTTTTATTTTGTTGAATTGGTTTTTTTTTTTTTTTTTTTTTTTTTTTTTATTACAATGATTAATTGGGGTTTTCTTTTATTTAAACAAACGATGATGGTTCTAGGGTTTATGGCTTATAAGGGTTTGGTTATGATTTTTTTTTTCACAGAGTTTTTATTTGGTAATAGTTTTACCATTATGGGGGAGTTTTTTGGAATGCTCACGTTTTTTAGGTCAATTTCTTTTTAGTCCGATTTGTGTTATCAGTCTATTAGAGTTTATACACGTTGACCCGTTAATTAATTCAGCCCTGATGGAGGCCCGATCACCCCATTAATTGATATCCTAAAAGAAGGCCCAATTCCATGGAGATAGCTGAAAAAAAATTAGAGCATTAGCCCGAGGGGGAATGATGGATTATGTCGAGATTAACGGCTAGAAGAGCCATTATCTCGAGGGGGCGTGTTGAGAAAAGATTCCATATCTGATAGATGTGAAGGGAGTTGAGTAATATATAAAGGGTTAGGGCCTCTCCACTCATTGCCAATTGGTTTTGAGTTGGAAGCCCATATCAACCCTAACTAGGTTTGAACCCGCGCGGTACACCGCGGGACGAATCATATTTATATTTTATTTTAAATATATTAATTAAGTACAAATTATATGTATATATTAGTAAAATGTATGTAGTTAATATTAATTTATATTATAAATTTGCTCTTAAATTTATTTGCACAATTTAATTAAGAAATTTATATAAATGATATTTTAGCTTGTAAGTGTATGTATTTATACTACAACTTATCTTAACCTACTTGCTCTAATTGTTTTTCTAACATCACAAAATAACTCATTTAACATTTGGGCCTTCAATTCTACATGAGGGCCCATTAGCATTTTCTTCTTCCTTCTTCTTCCACCTTACGACACAACAACTCTCTTCTTCTTCTCTTTCCTTTCTTCTTACGATTTTTTTTTGTTCTTTCCTCTCTTGTTTTCATACTTGATTCTCTTGTGTAGGATTAATCAAAGATGAAACTCCAACAGAAACACCTGATTCTTGTTGGTTCGAGGTTTGTATCTAACCAATTCACAACTTAATCGCTTTGTAATTTTTGTGGTTGTTGATCTTCAAATTTTACCCCTTTCGAATTAAACATCACCCAAAAGATATTTATAGATCTGATGACAATAATTTCCGATTATAAATTGATAATCATGAAAAAACAAATTCAAAATTTGGGGTTTATATAATTTTAAAATAGAGTATGAATTTTGTAAGTTTGTATTCGTTTAAGCAACTATGCATCTCAGAGACCTTAATTTAGGTTTAAATATGAATCAAAATGATTATTTGTTTCATTTTAGTTGTGTTTCAAATAATCTGTTTTTTTCTTAACATATGGAATTTTACACCAGATTGACAACAGAGAATCAATCACAAAGTTAAGGAACTATGTCAATTTTTAACATCTTTTATTCTTCTAATTATGTCTCAGATGAAAATCCATTAAGATAGTGCATCGTCTAATATGGTTGTAGGATGGTCGGCAACGTCAACAGGTTAAAAATGTTGGTTCTCAATATTACTGAATTGAATTTTATTAATTCAACCTCTGATAAAGATCCAATATGTAAAGTATGAAAAAAGCCAATATTGGAGCATACTTCAAATTATAAAAACATATAGAACGTACTCAACATGATTGTTTTAAACATTGCTAGCGCACTTCAAAAACAAAGAACATTTAAGTATTTCCAGTTACTGTCCGTCTGTCCCCAACGATTTGAAATCCTGAACATTCAGCTTTTCATTTCATACTTTATGTCCCTGCAAAATCAGAACTGGATACATTTTTCAAGTTAGTGTATCGAAAGTAATCTTCGAAGTGGTTTAAAATAAGTTAATATAAATTGCATTGTTTTATGATTTCTAGAACAGAAAAAGAAGGGGTTTATTTCATTCAATCAGCCAAAGAACTTTAAAAATAAGTTACTAAATAAACTAAATGTTTTGATGATTTCTATTTCTTCATGACAATTGTTTGAGTCATCAAACTCACTTCGTATATCGATGATGTGTTGGTTTGAACTGACCACAGCAAATACTGAAGCCAAAATGTTCAACTGATCTCCACTCTCCTGGAATGATCTTGTTTTCGAACCGGTTGATCAAGTCATTTTTTACGGAAACGTGGATCTTTAAACCCTGAAATGACATTAGATTTGGTAAGTTTAATAAGAATACAACTTGAATATGCAAGTGTACAAAATGGTGATAGTTTTAAATTATATTCTTTTTACTCACTTCACTTGAACGTCAACGAGTACCATGTCCAAGGTTTCACTAAATTTTGTTGTATAGGTCTTCCAGGTATGAAGAACCCGAACTTGAACTTTCCATGAACTCTGGTAAGGCTTATTATCCCGGAGAAATGCAAAGGATGCAGCCATTGCCAATACTTTTTGTGTGTTTAGCGACTTTTAAAGGAGAAATGGTAAGTGTTTTGATGATTTTCATAATGAGTTTGAAGACCATATTTATAGATGAATAGTAGTTCAGGGTTTAGCTTAAAAAGTATTAATGTTATTTTTTTGTGAAAGCAAAAAATCTTGGATACGCGCTAAATTAGAATGAATGATGATTGATTTACGGGAAAGATTCAATATATGATCGTAACAATTTAGAATATTTTTGAGATTACGAAGAGATTATTTAGGCGTGATTGATTGAGTATATGATTGATTAGGAATGTTTTAAACTACTCGAGTATATGATAAGAATATTCCTTTCGTGTTTTGTTGGAAGGAAGAGGTTTAAAATTTAATCAGAAATTTAAATTGAACCAAATTGAATTTATTTTGGGTTAGATAGTCTGATTTCGCTGACCCGATCCACCAACATGTCGGGCTTGGTAAAACGCACGTCCCTTTGATTAAACGGGTCGGGTAATTGATTCTCTTTTTTTTTCTGACGTTTGTATCCCTTTCAATTTCGAAAAGGCTAGTCCTTCTTATTAAATTGGATAGCAATTGCTGTAAATATAATGAGGATTTCAGACATTTACCCAAACGTACTTCTCTTTTAATTATATAGAGATTTAACATTATATGATTCGAGTAGGAAAAGTTCTGATCATATATATCATACTCGAACTAATCAGTTCTAAATTCTCTGTTATTATGTCAGATAAAAATTGTAACACCCGCGAACCGAATTCCTGGTTTAGGGATGCAATAGGTGCATCGGTCGATACAAATTTGATTTGCTCGGTCGAGTTTTAAGTTAAACGCTGCATTTTGGGTGAAAGAAAAACCCTTAACTCGAGTTTCTGTCTCATTAGTCGTGTTAGCCGCTTTTGAGAGAAAGAAAAGAGAGAAAAAGTGTTTAGAAGTGTTCTTGAGCGTTCTTGAGGTTTTGGGAGATTGGAAGTTGTTCCTGTAGAGATCTGTAGCTGGGATCGTTGTAGGAGCTTCCTGGAAGTGTTTTCTTGCTTGTTTGAGGTTCATAATCTTCTTGGCAAAGGTAAGTGCATGACCATGGCTTATCTAAGCTGGATATTTCTTTGACATGTTTGTTTATGTGTTGTTTGGCTTGTTAGAATGTTATCTGAGATTTTGTGAGGCTTTCTTGTGTCTTGTGATTGAGTTTGTTGCTTTTAGGAACGAAGATCCAGCGAGAAGTTTTGGGGAAACCGATGCTCGGCATGTACGTCAGTCGATGCACTTTGTGCGTCGGTCGATGCAATGCGAGGATGACACAGATTGACCTAGGAGCGTCGGTCGATGCAACTAGTGATTTCATGCTATGTCGAGCATGCGTCGGTCGATGCAATGTGAGCATCTGTCGATGCAAGTGAACCTTGCATTGGTCGATGCAGATTATGCGTCGGTCGATGCAATCCCTTTTGGTGTCGGTCGATGCAATCCCTTTTGGTGTCGGTCGATGCAAGTTTGGCGTCGGTCGATGCAGTGCCTGGTTTGTTTGTTGATTGTTGATTGATGGTTAGAGTATCTCTGTTGCTTGTGTGTATAGCCCAGTAGATGGGAGGATTGCATTACTGAGTGTTTATAAAATACTCATGCATTGCAATTTGTGTTTGTGGTGCAGGTAAAGACAAAGTGTGATCATGGAATCAAGGCAATGAAGAGGAGGATTTTCTAGTGGCTCGCTTGTTTGTCTGACTTCTGTTAGGTTGCTAGAGTCGAGTACTAGAATATTGTTTAGGATTGCTGGTTCTCTGGTTTACGTGGTTTGGATCATTAGTTTATGATTGGAATTATTATTTGATATTGGTTATTGGTTTATCGGATATTGGTTGGATATTGGTATTGTTTATTATTTCCGCTGTTTGGTGTGATTGTGGTTAGGTTGCTAGTGGGTATGGGACCACTAGCTGTAGAGTATATTTATTTATTATTATTATTTATTATTTATTATTTTTAATAAAATGGGTCGGGTCGTTTCAAAAATAATCATACAAGTAAAAAATAACAAAGAGGGTGTATTGAAACCATAATTTTGTAGAATTTGATGGGATTTAGGAAATTTGGAATTTTGATAGATTTTAGGGAAGTTGATATGATTTTCTATAATTTTTTTTCAAATTCCACCTAAAACCATAAGATTTGGATTTCTGTATTTTTAACTAAATAAATCCTCTCAAATCCTCCAAAATCCCTAAAAATCATCATTTCAATAACAGTGGATTTTAAAGTAGATTTTTAAATCATCAATCCAATAATAGTGGATTTTAATAGACTTTTTAAAATCCATAATTGAATAATATATGATTTATAAATTTTACACAAATCACTAAAAATGTGAAAATGAATACATTTTATCGATTCTTTTAAAGTTTAGAAATGGCATATTTGACTAGATCCTTGCGAAGTGTCTTGCCCGATGGAGTCTTTGGTATGGAGTCTATAAATGCGACCTTTCTTATTTTCTTATATGGTGCCACCTGTTTATCATATCAACTAAAATCCATCACCTAAGTTACAAAACATTACATAATTGAATTGAGTTATATATATGGTTGTGATCATGAAAGCACCTGTTTAGAAATAAATTCGATAACTTTTTTCTCACAGAGATTGCTCTCAGGTTTTCGTGTCACGTAAGCCATCGGATATTGTCCTGCTTCTTTATCCGGAAACCTTTGTGATGCAAAGAAACAGATAAAAACTTTATATTAGTTTCAGTAACAGGAGCCAGAAAATTTAGTCATAGGAATCATAAATTTTTTGTAAGAAAAAAGAAAAGAAAAATTATTATAATACCATAAAAATGATATAAAGAAAAAAAGCTGTGGACAAAAAAACTATAACCAGAAAAAGCAAACCGAATCAAAATAAATGATTTCTTTTAATTGTGGTTAGCCTATATACCTATTTGCTTGTCATTTTTATTAAGTTTTTGATTTTTGGTTTGGTTGGTTAACACTTTTTTTTTTATAACTTAGAGTAAATTTTCACACCTATGGAAAGAATGGTCTGGATCAACAGAGTGACTCTTCCACCAAGCTAGGACCACTAGCACACCACCTCGTGGTTTGAATTATGTTAACAAATTGATTGATATATCATTTCTATCATTTTTTGTTTTGTAAAAAAATACCGAATAATCTAAAAACTGGAACCAGGCTAAAACCAAACCGATTTACATCTGATTTTACCTTTTTATAAAACTATTAATTCATAAATCTGAAACAACTAATTGATAACCAAACCAAATAACATACAATTTTTATATGATTTTAATTTTTTATTGGGGTATAATAGGATAAGTATTTGATGGGGGTCAAAAATATTTTATGAAGGGGGTCAATTTAAATTTTTTATTAGAATCTAAACCATTTTTTGAAAAATCATGGGTGTTAATTGACCCCCATGATTTTACATTGCCTCCACCACTAATTAGTTTTATGATTAGGATGAGGTACGGTTTTTCGGTTTCCTTTTGGTTTGGTTTTTATGATTTTATGGTATTTAATTTAGTTTTATAAAAACAAAATCCATATAGAATTATAGATGCAGTAAATTCATCAGTTTTGTTATTTTGGTTTTATGGTTTAAACTGAAGTATAAATAAATTATAAAAGAAAAATTAAGAACTTACGGAATAACTGCTGCGTCGAGAATATCAGGGTGATTCAGTAGGAGAGCCTCTAGTTCAGCTGGAGCTACCTATTATATAATCCAAAACATTATGTGATTTAATTTCTGAAACATGGCAAACTAATTATATTTATCCCAGAGGCAAAATGAAAATATGATTTAACCTGAAAACCATTGTATTTGATTAGCTCTTTCAATCGATCCACAATAAAAAGAAATCCATCGTCGTCTATATAGCAAAGATCTCCTGTTTTAAGCCATCCTTCTGAAGTAATAATTTCTTCTTCATTTCTAAAATAACCTTCAAACACAAAAAGGTGCATGACTATGTTAGAACTTAGAAGAGATCATGACAAAAAAAACCTAGTACGATTTGATGGAGCATGTTTTATTAATTAAATAAAATATTATATCTAATTTACCTTTGGCAATAGAAGGCCCTTTAAGCCAAAGCTCTCCCGTTTGGTTCACACCCATGACCAGGCCTGTCTCCGGATCCACAACCCTCGCTTCTGCACCACACGACAACAATCCCACCGCACCGTATCTCCGACTCTCCTCTACAGAATCTATCGAAGTTCCTGCACCGTTGGATTCCGTCAATGCGTAGCCTTGATAAACATTAACCGTTGGATATTTCTCCATAAACCTTTCTGTAACCTCCTTGCTCAACGGTGCTCCACCGCACCGCACTGTTCTTAGAAAACTAGCGTCGTACTTCGCCTTTATCTGATCCGCTTTGTTTATCATGGCTACTAAAACTGGAGGCACGAGAATCAGAGTCGTGGCTCTGTATTTCTCAACCGCTGCCAACACCTCGCCGAGCTCGAACCGAGGTAGAATGACAACGGTAGTACCTGACGTCAAAGTGGCCATAACAGAGTTGAGCAAACCAAACGTGTGGAACAATGGAACAGTGCATAGGAAGGTCTGTTGTGGCTGTTCAAATGGCTCCGCAATGTATCTCGCCACATGTGCTATTAGGTTCCCGTGAGACGAAATCACACCTTTGCTTCGTCCTGTTGTCCCTGACGAGTAAAGCAACATCGCTGTATAGTCTTTGTTAACTTGGTTTCTCACTCGTTGTCCACTTGGTTCTTTCTTCATCATCTCACCTAATATTCCAACCACTTTGAGTCCTCCTGGAGCGCGTTGAATAGGTTCAACGCGGTCCAGGATGATGGAGATACAGGAACCGGAGATTTTATGAGCCAGTTCCGGGGTTGTAAAGGCGAGCTTTGGATTACTATCGGCAATCTGTATAGATATTTCACCGGCAGTATTGAGAGGATTCGCGGTGGTGACGATAGCGCCGAGAGACATGACTGATAGACAAAAGATGGGGATGGTGATGGAGTTGGGAGAGAGGACGAGGACAACGTCGCCTTTACGTATTCCCACATCATTGTGAATACAGTCGGCGACACGATCCACTGCTCTCCATAAATCAGAGAAACTGATGCGAAGGTCCATGCGAGCGTCTATGAAGGCAGTTGTGCCACGGTGTGTTTGGGATGAGATGAATGTGGTGACGTCGAGCGATTTGTTTAAAGGAAGAGCCAATGGTATGCGTTTACTGTAAAATGTGGAGTTTGCTTTGCAGAAACCATTTTTTGGATTGATCAGTGATGACAATATTTCGGAATTAGTCATTTTTTTCAAGTTAGTATTAGATTGTTTGGTGGATAGCTCTTAGACTGTTACTATATTTATATTAGAAAAAATAAGCTGACACAGACGGAAAGACCAATCAAGCACTGAAATGGGCGTTATTGGTTGGTAAATTTAATAGATTTTTAAAGATTTTAAATGTTGTGTAGAATATGTTATTATTAGATCAAGATTTTTTAAAATTTTATTAAATTTTAGTGTTATTAGTTTGTGATTTGTAAAAAAATCATTTAAAATCTTAACAAATTTAGGTTATCAGATTTAGATTTTTATAAAGTCAATAAAAGCTTTGTGTTATTCAATTAAAACAAAAAAATCTAGGATTGTTAATGAATTTAATCTATATATACATTTTTGGAGACATTTATAAAATAAATCCTCAAGTTGGCACTTATTTACAGACATGCCATTAGCATTAAAGAATTAATTTAATAAACAAATTAACTCTACTTAGATTTGATTTTTTTTTATAGAAACTATTTGTTTTAAAAGGTAACAAACATAATTGTAAATGAATACAAATTTTATTTTCTTATTTTATAAGGAGGTGAGTGAAAAAGTATTGTTCTTTAAAAATTTGAAAAACTGATTTGATAAAAAATGACTTTTAACCTCACATACTATATTTTACTTTCACGAGTTTCGTATGATGAGTTTTTGCGAATTAAATTTTTTTGAACATGTTGCGTGATCCGCCTAGCATGGCGGGTTTGGACTATAGAACCAACACTAAAACTATTAGTTTATTTCATATACTATAGATTTGTAGTCATAGTTTGGAAAATTAACTTATAAATTATTTAGTATATGAACTACAAAATATTACATATACTACAACACGTTCTTAATATTCGAAAAAAAAAATTGTATACACATAAAAATATACACTAACATACCATACATGCTTATACATCTGTTTAATTATAGAAAATAAAACTAAGTGTTTTAAAATTGTATACTTATCTAATAACAAATTTAATGTAGTTAGGTTATAAACTATATAAAATGTAAGAAGAAGAAAAAATATTCTAAACAAAATTATAAATTAATTAGATAAAATTTAATTAATTGGAAATTTGAAAACTAAATAAATTAAAAATATTATTTAAAATACATTAATTTATAATTTAGTCATGCGGTGTACTGCGGGTGAAAACCTAGTTATTATATTATTGATTCATGATTTTACACATACTGAGATTGTTTAGATTACTTTATGTGAGAGTTATTGGTTTGGAATTTTAATAGAATTTTAAAAACTTTAAATGTTATGTAAAATCTGTTGTTATTAGATCAAGATTTTATTAAACTATGTTAAAGTTTAGTGTTATTAGTTATTGATTTGTAAAAATCATTTTAAATCTTAACAAATTTGGGTTATTGAATTCAGACTTTTATAAAGTCAATAAAAGCTTTGTGATATTCAATTAAAACAAAAAAATCTAGGATTGTTAATGAATTCATTTATTATGTTATCGGTTCATGATTTTTCACACTTTTTTATAAAATAAAGTCATGGAAAGTATCACAAAAATACAGAAATTGTTTGAATTACTTTACAAAATTTTAGAAAACTATAAAATATTCTCTACCAATCCTTAAAGTTTTTTCACTTATTCATTTTTGATGATTTCGTTGAAGTTTTCAAATTTTTTATAAATTAGCATCTAACAACACCGCACAAATCTTGAAATTTCCACCAATTTGTCCTAGTCAAAACTATTGTTTTCGTTTTGTTTGTAGTACATGTAGCAAAATTAAAAAACGTGATATAACAATTTTTTTACGAAAATCTTATACCGAAAGTATTCAAAGTTAATTACAAATACAGTGTAAAACTAATATATTATTATAATTTTAATATGAAAGTGGCAAGACCTAGTAGAATCTAGATGTAGTTCCAGTTTATTATTTTTCCATGTCAACTATCACTAAACATACAAAGACACTAGACAGTGGGTATGTCTGTACAAATCTACGAAACTGACGACCACTACTAATCAGGTACTTGTTACATCATATATATACTTAGGGTTTATAAAAGGGAAAAAGATGAAACAAATTAGGTGTACTGCGCTATCATGTTTTAGCGTTGGCTATAGAATTTGCTATAGGTCTTAATTTGGCTATGAAATCTCTAATATGTTGTCATAGTTTATACAAGTTTTACAACCCTATTACTCATTTTGAATTTTCACAGTCCGTACTAAAATAATTAATAATAACTAAATAAATAGATCTTAATTTGCCCATGATATAATAGTTGTTATAAACAAGTTTTACAACCCTATAGTTCATATTTAATTTTTACATTTAGTACAAACAACAATTAAACAATTTTTTAAAAAAGTACTGTCGGCACTACGACACATTTCGATCTGTCGACATTTTGTGTGCGTTGTCATTTCATTTATTGTTTATTTTTCTATGTTTTTAACAAATCAAATCTTATATTCGGCCTAATAAAACTAGGAAATTACACAGTTTGACACTCTTCACATATAAAACGCAATCTCTTGTTATGGCTGAGACGAGAGATTAATTAGAAAGAAATTTTCACATATCATTCAAAAAAACATTTTCTTTCACCAACGAATGACAAAGTCATATTAACTTCTTATGAAATAATCACTAACTAAAAACTAACAAAAATACCCTTATAAGTGGATAACCAGCTCTTAGTTTGGTAAGCAAACCATTGCAATTGTTTAGTTTCTATAAAACAAAAATTAAAATTAAATATTAGGTGTAATTAACCTTTAATTGTTGTCCGCCGGCTTAAAAATACAATTTTTTTGTTTCTGGGGATATTCTTGTTGTCCACCGGCTTAAACCTCTCCTCTTCTAGGCGTCGTATTCTACCTTGTATTCTATCTTGGTTGGAACCAAGTTTATCAATAACATCAGTTGACAAAAAAAGTGTAATTAACCTTTAAGAGAACTAGAAAGAGGGAGAGAGAAGAACACGAAGTTCACTATCTCGCCAAGTAAAATTTAGGTAATTTGGGTAAGATTAATAGTTAGCCTACATAATCCGGCCAGTTTGGGTGTCTAAAATTCCAGCGAGTGGGATGTTTGCAATTCTGGCATGTTTGGATGTGTTAGAAGATTCAGTGAGTTTGGGTATGTATAATTCCAGGGAGAAGAAAAAGTGGAGGAAATTTTCAGTGAGTTTTTGTGTGTAGACCTCCGGTGAGAAGAAGAGGAGGAAATATCTGATGTGTATGGGTGTGTAGAACTCTAGCGAGAAGAAGAAAAAGAGAAAATTTCCGGTGAACAATAACGAGAATATTAGCTAGGGTTGCTGAAGAAGATATGTGAAAGATGACTACAAAATTACAATAATATCCTTCATCAAAACTGATTTTTGGGCGTACACTAAACAAAAAAACGTTACGTATGTACACCAAAATGCAACATACACTAAAAAAAATCCTTACCTAGTACATATTTATATACATATCTTATATTTTTGACACCTCTATAACTATGTTCAACTGTATGTATATTTATATTTAATGTGGGATATCGATATGGTCATGAAACTTTGTGGAATCCCTAGACCAACAGGTGATCTACAAAAGTTACGTATAGGCGAGTGTCAGTCGACACCAGGCGGGTGTCAGTTGACACCACCCCTTTCAGCAGGCGGCAAATACCTGTTTTCCTAGTTTGTTTGTGTTTGTTTGTTGTTTGATAAACATTAGATTCTCAATTGCTTGTGTGTATAGCCCAATAGATGGGATGATTGTCTCACTGAGTGTTCATGAGAATACTCATGCATCACAATTGTTGTTTGTGGTGCAGGTAAAGGTAAAGTGTGATCGTGGAATCAGGACAATAAAGAGGAGGATGTTCTAGTGGCTCGATCAGTTGTTGTCTGGCTACTGTTAGGTTGCTAGAGTTGAGTCCTTAGAATGTGGGATAGGATTGCTGATTCAATGGTTTTTGTTGGAATGATTCATTGGTTTAGTTATTATGGAATTATTATTATTAAATCCAATAATATCGGGAACAATGAATGGTTTCACCATGTTGTGCTTCACGAAAGACAAAGAAATATTAGAAATGATGAAGATGATGAAGATAATGGTGGTGAAAAACATGCCTTTTTATAGGATACTAAATAACTGCATTTTGATTATCACAAAAGCCCTCTTCATCATCTTCATTGTTCCCGATTTTGATTATATGTTGTGAAGTATAACATGGTGAGACCGATATTTGCAACATTGACCGCAATTTCAAATCCATCTATGGAAGAATCTTGTGGGCGGATGAATAATGGCAAACCTTATGCGCATAATGTTAGACAAATACCATATAAAAAAGAAAATGAACTTCCTAGAAACTGGGAGATAAATTCATTTGATAATTTTTCTCCGTCATTGCTTGAAATCTCTTTGTTTCTCGTGTATTTAACCTTTTTTATGAAAATCTGGACTAAAACAGTTACATCTTTTTGATGCGGAAAGATATAACAAAGATCTAGAGATGTTGTTAGTTCAAAAAAGAAAAGAAAAGAAAAAGATCTACAGAGTTATGGGCTCACTGAAGCAATGCGGTTTGCATTTCATATAGTAATTCATTTCAGTATTGGTAAATCTTCAAAACCAAAAAAAGAAATAATAGTAGATACAGAATATATAATTAGATTTCAATGTTTTTTCCCTACTTACTCATACCTAATTCTTTCACTTGTTTTAATGTATAGTAAGGTTATGTGTCAAGCTTAATTGATCACTGGCTAGGATAAAAAAAAATTATGAAATTCGAGTGTTGAGTCAAAGTTTAAAAGTAATGGAAATTTTCTTTTAGAATAAGCCTCGGTTTTAATAAATGTGGCTGATGTTTTAGAAATTTTCTTTCGGCTAAAATTGTTATTTTCCAGTATTATTATAATATATATATATATAAACATCTTGTAAGGAAATTTTGATATTCGTTCTTGGAGTTTTAAACTATTTACCTAAATTCGAAACTAATATTTATCATATTTAACAAAAGTTTCCTAAAATCGCTTCATAATAAATCTCAATTACTATTTTTCAAATTCCTTGTCTGCTTTCATCTTTATATGATTTTATTTGTTTTTTAAAATATTTTATTACATAAAACATATCTACAATAAAAATAGAAGGTTTTTTTTGCATATGTTGCAATTTGAATTTTCTAAAACAGACATATATTACTCAATCGAGTTTTTTAGAAAGTGTATATATAACGTTCTATATCGGATATAAAATTTTAGACAATGGTTAAAACTATTATAAATAAGACTAATATGCTTAAGGGACGAGGTTATATAGCAGGACGGTTTGGATCTGAACAAACGCGCCGACTCTCTGCACTTGCATCGATCCTCCCATCTACTGGGCTATACACAGAAGTGAAAAGACAAGCACAATCAAATACACAAATAAACAAGTAAACCAAACATCTCCGAACAAACATGCCGACTCTCTGCACTTGCATCTATCGACGCACTCTTTGCGTCGACCAATGCAACATCCTTGCGTCGACCGTCGACCGGTGCTACATCCTTGCGTCGAGAAATGCGATACCTTCAAATCCCTAGATGCATCGACCGATGCAATGCCTTCTGCATCACCGTCAAAATCTAACTGCGTCGACCAATGCGCTACTTGAATCGATTGATGCAGTCACGTGACGGAATGCTGATAGACAGGTTGTCACCCAGGGTATCAATCCCCTATGCAGTTGTAGTACAAAGGGTTATCAATCCAAATGGTTGTGTATTGCTAGCAGGAAGGATATGATCAGAACAATGCAAGTCAACACAAGCAATTAGGGTTTTGGTTCTAACGATTCCTAAAATAAACAAAGTAAAAGAATATAAACAAGTAAACCACACGACCTAAGCACTCGATGCAAGCAATCGAGTATAGGATTGAGTGGGGTGATCGAGTATGCAAGTGAGATATGAACAGCTCGAGGTATTAATCGATACAGGTTATCGTGTACCTGATCGGGTAAGTAGTCGAGTAAGTGAAAGAAATGCAAATAAATAAAATACGAAAGTTCCTAAGGATGGGGGTAATCAAATCCTAAGTGTTCTAGACCAGTACGGATGCCTTACATGCCTCAAGCAATTATTTCCTAGACAATGAACCTCTAAGACCTTGTCACCACACTTTCGCACTAGCAACAATCAACCTTGAACACATTACCACACTGTCGCACTAGCAATATGAACAAGCAGGCATTAAGAACGATTCATTATTGTCAGTAGACTTAAACTCATCTAATTTTGTTACTCAGAGTTAAGTAAACTTCTAGCATTGGCTAAATCAAGCATTTGATCTATTCCTTTCGGCCTGTAGCATTTGTAAACGCCCTAGATCTAATCTCAACCTTTTGGTCTGTTGATAGCATTAAGAGCACCAATCTAGAAGGAAATCTATCAATTATTTACAATCAACTAAAGCATCCTAACCGAACAAGAACACAAAATCATCTATCCTATCCCTAGAAATTTTACTACACTACTCGGACATAGAAGCGAATAACAAAGCAATCAAAATGAATGAAAATGACATTGTATTAAAAGATAGAGTAGAGTAGAGAAAGTAAAGCATAGAAATCTAAGAAACTACAAAATAAAAATGCAAAACAAGAAGAAAAATGTTGAGTCGCTCAGTTCTCTCACATAAGCTCTCGCTCTCTGGTTTGAGGGTCTGTGGCGTGCTCCTTTGCAAGCTAGGGGAAAAGGGGGTTTATATATGGAAACCCATTTGACCTAGCTTCCCAGACCTGCCCGATGATCTACTCGATGGGGTACACGAGGGTGAAGTCGGGTTACTCCTCGGGTGGATCTTCGGGTTGCTCTTCATGCTCTTGGATCCTCCTCGATCGTGTTGGGGTTCGGACATGTTCTTGCAGCTCGATAGCTCCTTCGGGTACATGCTCGAGTTGTCCTTGTTTTTCCCCATTTTTGGCTCTTTAGCAATGTTTTCATCCAAAATATGCAAATGCAGAAATGCAACACCCTAAATGCTCTAAAAGTGAATTCCTACAGTAAATGACCTAAAAATACTAAGTTAGAGGTATGAACAATGCAAAATATGGACAAAAAAGGATGCTAAAAACATGTAAATTAGAGAGTCATCAAATGCCAAGAACGATTTCCTCCTACTCTCCTCGGCTCTAAGATGCTAGAAACCGAATCCAAAGATTACAAAACTCACAACAAGCATTCACCTACTATTTCCCTCGGCTATCACTATAGCGCGCCTTCGGATTGTCAGCTGAATTCGATATACCAATTATACCCTCAAGCCACAAAGTCCTTCGAGGTAACAATACACATGTACCTAACCGTCCCCTCATGAGTTGTTTGAGATCTCATATCTCTAAAGCAATTATTCTAAGCTCGATCGAGTACCATGCTGACAACAACTACCTCTATGCCTAACGTAGAACATCATAACTATCGCCACAAGCGCTGCTGTAAGATCTCGACCCTAAAATTCCGTACCAACCCGTACATGTCCGTTAATACAATTTAGGGCCTATCGATTATTAATTCGTTTATTAAACAATATGCAACAGCGGTTAAGTAAAAACGGGTTAAATTAAACGTAAACATGCATCCAAATACCATATGGGGTTCTACTACAACGAGAGTCATGCAAATAAACTAGTAGATAGTTTAAAAATACTAGACAAAAAATAAAACTACCCAAATCCACCATCGTCTCCCTTCCTTGCCTTCGTCACGCGACTTCGTCAGCCACTTAAGTCTAGATCCTCGGACCTTTCTTCTCCTACGACCATAAAAGGAGGCGTAAGCAAACAAGTTTGCTTAGTGGAGCAGTCATCCCGTCTCACTAGGATCAGTTCAATAATCTCAATCCAACAAAGTTCTAATTCAATCAAGTCATGCATGTCAAACAACCCATAGGATAGTTGTCCACATCGTTTAGACCAACCATCGTTTTATTGCAATAAAAACATTAACCAAGACAAGCAAGCAATCAAGACCAAATAAACCAACAGTCAAGAGATCGATCATAGAACTCAGCACAGTCACGCACTTACCTTCGGATTTGATATTGAAATTTAGGTAGATTAATTTATTAATTATTGATTTGACAAGAAACACTAATTCAATTGTATTTCATTTAGATTAGACTAATAAATTATTATTTTTTGTGAAAAGAAAAAATATTGAAAGATGCAAAAAATGTTTATTTACAAGTTAAACTTAAAACATAGTAATTAAAATGAAAAAAATGTTGAAAAAAATAATATTAAAAGAAAGGAGACAATAGGCCGACCTGTTGTGGCCAAATGGTTGGAAAAAAAGGGAGAAAATAGAGAGAAATGAGAAAAAAGAGTAAAAATAAATATAAAATAATTAATTAGAAAAAAAGAGAGAAAAATGAGAAGGAAAAAGAAAAATAAAGGTAAAGAAAGTTAGAGTTTAGTTAGGGGTATGTTGTAATCGTACAAATAAAAAATATAGGTATAACAAGGAGTGGGTGTAAATACCATTAAAGTTTGAAATGTGGATGTGTGCTATTTTCTCTATATATATATTTAAAAACAAATGTTTAAGTAAGGACTAAGATTAGGAAGCCTCCACAAGAGCGAAAGACCAAAGAAAATTAACGTTTTCTACAACAAAATATAATTTTTGCTTTAAAGAATTGAGAAAAAATCAGAAGATCGTATATTAGCTTTTTAGCTTCTTGAGGCATGGAGTCTCTTCTTGTATCTCTGGTTCGTCCCTTCTTGTCTATCCACCGAATGGAAGCTAGTAGAGATGCAGTAACTGGAGCTACAATATGAATGGAAGCTTGAAAGATGTACCGGGCGAGGATGCTTTACAGTTGGTCAAGTGAGTTTCCAAGATATCGACAACAATAAATTCCCAGTTACTTGTGACATTTTATAACATGTGAACTAATTGCAGTAATAACACTTACATGTAATGTAGCTTTTAATCTTAGTCTTGTTGTTCTTCGGCTTACTATACATGATACAAGAAACATGTTGAGTTAATCTTAGTCTTTTTATCATGATATTAGAAGCATGTTAAGTTATACATATCGAAAAATAACAAACTGTGTCAGAACCATAAAGCATCAATTGTCTCTAAACCCAATAGAAACTAAATCTAGCTAAATAAATTACGCAGATTTGTATATACATAACTTGTTTTATCTACTCTCAACCAAATCATTGTGCATCTGAATAATATATTTGAGCCAACAATAAATTGGAGCAACAACATGAAGTGTAACATCTCCAAATTCTATATGTGTGGGCCTCTTTGAATTCCAGTCCATTAACAGCCCACTTGGAGAAAAGTCTCAAAATGCACTAAGGGTTTTGCGTGTTTGTGTGTTTATATCTTCATGGAAGCCGTCAAAAGGGAAACGCATATCCAAACCCTAAGAACATAGAAACTTGATGCTTGTGTCCTCAGCAGAAGTTGAAACTAGGATTTTTTATGTCTATATTAGCAGGTTCAATTAACCTTATGTAGTTGTAGTAATTAAGGTGTCAATCCAAATGGGATGACACTATCACTCAAGATGCAATCAAGCAATCACAATTCAAGCCAATTAAAAAAAGTGTTTGTCTAACAATCCTAAAATGATCAAAATGCAAAAAGGAAATGAACTACAGAACTAGAAGCGCACATGCATGACAAGAGGCGAACGTGAATAAGTAAAAGCAAAAACAAGTCTAAGCATGAACTGAACAATAAGAACAGAAACGGTCTCAGGAATGCAATAACAGTCAGAAAAAGAGAAGTCTTAAGGATGGGAGTAATTGATGTCAGCGGAGTCTCCTAGTCTACAGAGTGTTTAACATGCCACAAACAAACTATCCCTAGACAATGAACATCACGACTTACCTAATCCAATCTCTTGGAAGAAGCTACTCAGACTCAAACACTTCCAAACCTAGCTCTCGCTAGAGAAACATGGACGAGCAGGCATGACGAACCAGTTCATTCATGTCAACAAACATGCTAGACAACTAATCTCTTATGCTAGGAATGTAAGTCTCTGGCACTAGTTGGTCAGACATTTCATCAAACACCTTTTGGGTGTGGAAATTTCTAAGCCCTAGTTCCAATTGATCATAGAGAAAATAATATTTCTAACTCTAACTCAGAAGGGAATCATACGAATCTAAACTTAAACACCCTACTGCATACTAAGATCCTCCACCTAATCTATCCCATCCTCAAGAACTCTAACACTACTCGGATCCAGAAATCATCATCACCTACAAACCCAGAAAACATTGAATTAAGCATAATCAGATAGATAAAAATGAGATGAACAACTTTGTAGAAAAAATCAAAAGCAAAAACTAAATGAATTCAAATATATCTGGATTACAAAATCAGAACAAGTTTTATGTGGCTAGGTAAGTCTTAAGTAAAAAAACAAGATACCTTGGGCAAAGACTTAACATAATGTATTTAGAGAAAATAGCACTCACACCCACTTTTTGCTACACCAATACTTTTTACTTCTAAAATTACAACACACTCCCTAACTCTCTTTACCTTTACTTTATTTTTTTCTTTCGCATTTTTCTCTCTCTTTTATATAATTAATAATTTTATATTTATTTTTACCTTTTGTTTTCCTTCTCATTTCTCTTTTTATTTTCTCTTTATCTTTCAATATCTTTTTCTTAAAACATTTGTTTTTCATTTTAATTACTATGTTTTAAATTTAACTTATAAAGAAACATTGTTTTGCATCTTTCAATAATTTTTCTTTTCACAAAAAGTATTACTTTATGAGTCTAATCTAAATCAAATACAATTGAATTGGTGTTCATAGTCAAATTAACAAATTAGAAGTCCAAACTAAATTAATTAAATAATTTAGAAATTAATAAATTTCTTTAGCTAAATTTTCAATATGAAATAGACTTGTTTGTCCACATACTTTAAGATTAAATTAGATGCATAATGGATTAACAAGATATTATATTCATAAGTACCACTTGCATAGGTTTTAAGAAACTTTGATCTATTACCGGTACCCACAAATTCTATTGGTATCCACATGATTACAAAAATATGGATTGATGTTGCGCTATATGCTAAAAGCGCAAATTCGATTGGTATCCACATGACCACGAATATATGGATTTGATGTTGTCGATGAACCTAAATCCTAAATCTCTAGAACCCACAAATTCTATTGGTATCTACACACTACAAGAAAACAGCTTAAAACTGACGAGCATAACTGTCAGTCAGCCGTCGGAAACACCTATTACCGACAAATTACTGACAGATGGCGTCCGTCGATTCTAGATTGTCGAAAAAATAAATATGTCAGAAATCCGTCAGTAATTACCGACGAAATTCCGACAAGCATTTACCGACAGATTATCGACAATAATATTAATGGTAAACTGTCGGTAAATCCGTCAGTAAAAGCCTATCGGACAGCCGTTGGAGACGTGTTTGTCGGTAATCCCGTCGGTAATTTGCTGTCAGACATCCGTCAGAAATATATTTCCGACGAAATTACCGACAGAACAACATCGGAAAATATCCGTCGAACCGACGGAAAACCGACGATTTAACGACGGAATTTCGAGAAAGTCCATCGTTTCCGACAGATTACCGACGGTTTGTTTTCGAGAAAGTCTGTCGTTTCCGACAGAATTCCGACGGTTTGTTATCGAGAAACTCCGTCATTTCTGACAGATTTCCGACGGAAATATATATATATATATATATATATTTATAAATAACATTATTATACAGATTTTATTATGAAAATATTCATTAAAACTGAAATGCTTATATATTTAAATTCAGAAAGTTAAAAGTTTGAGAGAAAATATGTTTTAAGTGAAAAATATTCTAATAACCGAAAACAAATAATTGTTCCAAAAAGAAAGCAAAGATTCAAGAAAACCTAAGTGGAATGTCTTGCCCGCATCTCACTCATGAAGGCTGCTAGCTCCATGTCCCTCTTCTTGTACTCCTCGTCCCTTCTTTTGTTCTCTGCTTTTTGTTCTTCCATTTCCGCTTTTTGTTCTTCCATTTCCTTTTCCAAAGTTGCAATCCGAGCATCCTTCTCTTGCATAGCTTGTTGGAACTCTTGGGTGGGAGCAAATGAGAACCCCGATGAACGAGAAACCGAACTTCTTTCGGAGAGATTTCCTAGTCCAAAAACCCGTCCCTTGGTTTTAATAGTTTCCTACACATGCATTTTAAAATTATATAAATATTTTAAAACAAAACAAAAGTAAAACAAAAATTTTAAAAATAAATGTTACCTTGAAAAAAATTTCGTTTAATTTCTCTCTTCTAAATTCAACCGTAGACTCTGATCCATCAAGAGATTGTAGCATCTCCTCCTCCCGCTTCCTCGAACTCTCAACAAGCAGCTTAGCTCTACCATCTTGTAATTGGCCGGTCTTTTTGTTGGTGTGCATATCCTCCATCAAAGTAACATAGTCTGGTACCACACCATCCCTAACAGTCTAAAAGAAACATTTAAATTATGTAAAGATTGTCTAATTAATGATAAAGAAAATAATTATAGAAAGTCTTAAAACTTACAAGTTGCTTTTGTCGGGTATAGGCACTTATTGGACCATTGTTGTGGGTAGCTATACCCAACCCCCCACGTTCGCTTCTTCTATTCTTAGAATGTTGGGAGGATGTTGCTTTTGTCGGGTATAGGCACTTATTGGACCATTGTTGTGGGTAGCTATACCCAACCCCCCCCCCCCCCCCCAATATTGAATGAAACCTTTAAAGAGATCCTCATTCACATTTTTTGGCACCTTTCCTCTCTTCCACAATTGCTTCCACTCATGCAACTGTTTAGAATATTGTATTGCGGCATACTTCTTGAAAGCTGTTCGAACTTGGCTCGTGACATCTGGTTTCCAATTGAAATCTTGCTAAAAATATAAAGAAAATGCATTAGCAAAAAATATATAAAACAATGTTATAAAATTAAGTTGTTAAAGTTGAAAATTTTACCGCAAATTGCCGAAACCAAATGTCTTGTTCTTTTGTAGGCATAACTGAAAACTTTGCATATGGTGTTTTGAGGATTCCATACATCATATGCAAAATGGATTTTGTGATGCCATTATGAGAATCACAAAACCATGTTGTCCCTGGAGCACCATACGGATCTAAGCGGGGGATAAGTGATCGGCCAGGTTGAGAAACGAATTCTTCAATGCTCATTTCCACTGGAACATTTTCTGAACCTTGAGAATCTGGGACAGCGCTACTAGGTGATTGTGAAGCACTAGCTTCTCCATTAGCTTGGTTCATAGAAGTGTTTGCAACATAAGAACCATAGTTCCTTCAACAAAAAAACAACAAAATTTAGAAAAAATCTTCAAGCATAATTAAATTAACAAAAATCAATCAATAACAAAATTCAATTCATCAAACCCAATTAACAATTTATATTCCACCGTTTACTAATTCATCAAAATTTAATTAATGCTATCCAATTAACAATTCAAATCCTCAAATCAATAACCATTGAAGCTAATTCTCAAAATCTAGATAGTTGTCTCAAAACCAAAATCAACAAAAACCCAATTCAATCCCTTAAGAACAAACCAATCAAACACTTACAATTCTTAAAATTCTCAATTCTCAAAGAAAAATGAAGAACTCAATTCACTAATAAAGAGCTTGGCGTCCTCCTAGAAAAGATCTAATAAGTCCCAAACAGAGCCAATTAATCAAATCTAATAACTCTACCATATTCCTAAGAAATCTAACAAACCTAAGAAATTCATTCGAAAAGAGAGAACTTACGCCATAAGAAGTCGCCGGATCGGAGGGAGACAATCGCCGGAGTTTCGCCGGTTTGGAGGGAGTTTTGCCGGTTTGGAGGGAGTTTCGCCGGAGTTTCGCCGATTTGGAGGGAGTTTCGCCGGTTTGATGTTTTTTTGTCTGAGATAAAATAAAACACTCGGGGGAGAAGAAAATAAAACAACTTTGTTATTATCGATATTCTCGACGGAAAACCGACAGTAAACCCGTCGGTTTAGACTGAAATATTTAATTGCCCGCGGTAATGAAAATTTCATTTTATTTCATTCCCGGGGAAAATTATGGGATCCGTCGGAAATCTATCAGTAATTCCAAACTATTTCCGACGGACTTCCGACGGTTTATTTTAAAATTTCGCAAACCGTCGGTAATCCGTCAGTATCTCCAACTATTACCAACGGATTTCCGACGGCTTAGAGGTTAAACCCCTTAATTTCATAATTTCTCTTCACAAATATGCATATATTATGTGTTTAGATTGACCATGTAAGTAATGTTCAAAATAAGCATCTATATGATTAAGTTATAGAAAAAAAAATTCAATGATAAGTAACAAATACTTGAACCATAACTTGTAATACCACATTACAACTACTTTAGCCAAACAACTTAACTTATTTTTTCAAAAACAAATTTTGAAGATTGCTGTTTAAAAGAAGATTATTAAGCTATTAAATATCTACTTTAAAGATACAATAAGTTTAATAAAAACAAACTATTCTGAATCAGAAGAAACTGAGTCTGAATCATCTCCGTCAAATTCTCCAATAATATCCTCTGACTCTAAGTCGACTCTGTCATCAGTGAATTGGGAGAAGTCAACCACGAGGTCAACATCAAAAGAATGCTCAACTGGGGCCATGTAGCCAACATCAAAAGAATGCCTCCATGCTTCTGCATTTGAAGGATGTGTAATCTCTCCGTTTGATCTATGTTCTGCGTGCCATCTCATTGGACCAGCCGTACGCTCAGATTGATATAATCGCTTCAGCCTTTCTGTGATCGGTAAATACCACATCCGCTTATATGGAACTGGAACCCTACCGCTTGTTTCCTGATATCTTGGTTTTTGACAAAATCGACACCTTGTCCTATCTTCGTCTTCTCTCCAATAGACCATGCAATTATCTTCGCATACATCTATCATTTGATATGGCAAACCAAGACCGGCGACCAATTTCTGAATCTCGTAATATGTACCTGGAAAATGATTATCTTCAGGCAAAATGTCTTTCACAAAATCTGTTATCGCATCCACACATTCCTCAGCCAAATTGTAGTCCGTCTTTATGGTCATTAATCTGCTTGCAGATGATAAAGCCGAATGACCTTCCCTACAACCTTCATATAACGGCTGCTTAGCTGCGTCCAACATAGAAAAAAACTTGCATGCCTCTGCATTAGGTTCCTCTAACCTATCAACATTTTGACCCATCGATTTCATATTTTCCCTATATGCATCATTCACCATCTCAACAGTACCCACACCATAATCTACTTCTGTTCTAGGTTCCTTTACGCTATCAACAATATATGGTTCGCTAGAACTAATATACTCTGGTCTTTCACCATGGAGAAACCAAATTTTGTAACTCGGCATAAAACCATTCGAATAAAGATGACCTCATACTAAATCAATCCTAATATTGTGAGAATTCCGGCAAATCGAACATGGACATTTCAACTTACGGGTTTGAAGAACAATCGGTTGTTGACATGCCAACTCCATAAACTCGCCTACACCACGAGCATACTCATCATTCAATAAATTTGATTCTGGATCGAGCATCGGTCCGTTCATCCAAGATCAAAAATAAGAAGAAGAAGACATTTTTTTTTTTCTAAAAAAATGAGTGAGAGTATGAGAAGGAGTGGTTCGTTTTTATAGAGAAAGTAAATTTTGTATCCGTCTGAACTCTGTCAGTAATCCGTCAGTAATTTTTGAAATTTTCAACGGCTATACAACGGCTACATTAACGGATATATTTACCGACAAATATCCGACGAATATTTATTTAAACGGCTATAATAAGTTTACGGACGGATTTCCAACGGCTGTAAATTAATACCCATCGGAAATCTGTCGGTAATTGAATAATATACAAACGACAACAACAACGGATATATTTACCGATGAAATTCCGACGAAAAATACTGACGGTTGTATCTGGTCAGTAATCCATCAGAAATGTTGATTTACCGATGAAATTCCGACGGAAAATACTGACGGTAATATCTGGTCGGTAATCCGTCGGAAATTTTGACAGATTACTGATGGCAACTGTCTGTCGGTAAATTTCCGACGGAAAACTGACAAACTTTTATGGTGTCAGAAATCGGTCAGGATACCGTCAGTAATTACCGACAGATAGTTCCCCGTCAGAAGTGCCGTCAGTTATGACCTTGTTTTCTGGTAGTGACATGACCACGAATATATGGATTTGATATTGTCATTGTATCCTAAATCCTAAAGCTTAGAATCCACAAATTCTATTAGTGTCCACATGACCATGAATATATGGATTTGATGTTGTCTTTGTATCCTAAACCCTAAATCTAAGCCTTAAACCCTAACTTCTAAACCATAAACCCAAAATACTAAATTATAACTCTAAATGTTCAAATAAAAATGGATAACATATAACTTATTTATCTAAAATATGGCAAAAGGCATATTAAAATGTAGAAATGCGGAAGACATCCACAAAACCACATCTAACCAACCACATTACATATTCAAATTATGAATTTAATAGTCTAATCAAGTAAGTATCCACAGTTTACTATCCACTTATCGTAAAATAAATGTTCAGATAGTGTATAACTTATTCATCTAAAGTATAACAAAATGCATCTTAAAATGTAGATTAAATGTAATCATAATATTTTGTGCAAAAAAATATACAAAATTTATTAATAATAACTAAACAAATGATAATAAAGATAAAAACAAGAGAGAAAAATAGAGAAAAAGATAAGAGGAGATCATCCAAGGGCAAAATAGTCTCTATTTTATGACAAACTTGCCAAAACTTGCTCAAAAGTACACCATAGTCAAGAAGTAGGTGTGAGTGTAAGACTATCTTATGAAAGTGGGTGTATATGCAATCGTCTCATGTATTTATAATAAAACATGGAAACCCCTACAACATTAAACGACAAGATGGAGAGTCGGTTCGGGAATCGGGTTGGCTGAGTCAGAGCGTTTTTCTTTCTGACGTGTGCGGTCAAGTCGGATGTCATCTCTTCCAGGAATGGTTGGTCGAGTGGGATAACATCCATTGCAGACGTGCTTGGTCGAGTCGCATGACGTCCATTCCAGGCGTGCTTGGTCGAGTCGCATGACGTCCATTCCAAGCGTTCTTGGTCGAGTCGCATGAATTGAATCCTGGAGTCGCATGTCTTGAGTCGCATAACTTGAATCCTTGAGTCGTATGTCTAGCGTGGTCGGTCGAGTGAAATGTCGTCTCTCCCAGAAGCGTCGGTCGAGTGGAGTGGCGTCGACTCGACCTGCATGTTGGTGCTTCTTCGCGGGAGCGTCGGCCGAGTCGAAAATCTGGATGCATATGCATCCACTAAAACGGTGATAACTCTTGAAACACACTTCTGATTGACTTGAACTAAACGACATTGGAAAGATGACTTAATTCCCTACAACTTTGATGAAGAAGTCGAAAGCTGAATCTGATAGGTGTATATTTTACACTCTATTATCATACATTTCTCATTCATTTTGTTCTCTTAACTTATTGTTTTGCATTGTTTTTTGTCTCTTTTGCAGAATATGCATATGTAGGTTGAGAGTAGATTCACTACTCTGTCTTCAGCAAAAGTGAATTAGGACAATGAAATATTAATTAGTGCATTCAGTAGTGAATCTAGTTATATTATGTTATCGGTTCACGATTTTATACAATTTTTTTACAAAATAAAGTCATGGAAAGTATCACAAAGATACAGAGATTGTTTAGATTACTTTACAAAATTTTAGAAAACTATAAAATATTCTCTAACAATTCTTAAAAATCTTTCACTTATTCACTTTTGATGATTTTGTCGAAGTTTTCAAATTTTTTTATAAATTAGAATCCAACAAATCTGCCGAAATCTTGAAATTTCCACCAATTTGTCCTAGTCAAAACTATTGTTTTTTGTTTTGTTTGTAGTACATGTAGCAAAATTAAAAAACGTGATATAACAAATTTTTACGAAAATCTTATACCGAAAGTATTCAAAGTTAATTACAAATACAGTGTAAAACTAACATATTATTATAATTTTAATATGAAAGTGGCAAGACCTTGTAGAATCTAGATGTAGTTCTAGTTTATTATTTTTCCATGTCAAAGTTCTATAACTAAACATACAAAGACACTAGACAGTGGGTATGTCTGTACAAATCTACGAATCTGACGACCAGTACTAATCAGGTACTTGTTACATCATATATATACTTAGGGTTTATAAAAGGGAAAAAGATGAAACAAATTAGGTGTACTGCGCTATCATGTTTTAGCGTTGGCTATAGGTCTTAATTTGCTATAGGTCTTAATTTGGCTATGAAATCTCTAATATGTTGTCATAGTTTATACAAGTTTTACAACCCTATTACTCATTTTGAATTTTCACAGTCCGTACTAAAATAATTAATAATAACTAAATAAAATAGATCTTAATTTGGCCATGATATAATAGTTGTTATAAACAAGTTTTACAACCCTATAGTTCATATTTAATTTTTACATTTAGTACAAACAACAATTAAACAATTTTTTAAAAAAGTACTGTCGGCACTACGACACATTTCGATCTGTCGACATTTTGTGTGCGTTGTCATTTCATTTACTGTTTATTTTTCTATGTTTTTAACAAATCAAATCTTATATTCGGCCTAATAAAACTAGGAAATTACACAGTTTGACACTCTTCACATATAAAACGCAATCTCTTGTTATGGCTGAGACGAGAGATTAATTAGAAAGAAATTTTCACATATCATTCAAAAAAACATTTTCTTTCACCAACGAATGACAAAGTCATATTAACTTCTTATGAAATAATCACTAACTAAAAACTAACAAAAATACCCTTATAAGTGGATAACCAGCTCTTAGTTTGGTAAGCAAACCATTGCAATTGTTTAGTTTCTATAAAACAAAAATTAAAATTAAATATTAGGTGTAATTAACCTTTAATTGTTGTCCGCCGGCTTAAAAATACAATTTTTTTGTTTCTGGGGATATTCTTGTTGTCCACCGGCTTAAACCTCCCCTCTTCTAGGCGTCGTATTCTACCTTGTATTCTATCTTGGTTGGAACCAAGTTTATCAATAACATCAGTTGACAAAAAAAGTGTAATTAACCTTTAAGAGAACTAGAAAGAGGGAGAGAGAAGAACACGAAGTTCACTATCTCGCCAAGTAAAATTTAGGTAATTTGGGTAAGATTAATAGTTAGCCTACTTAATCCGGCCAGTTTGGGTGTCTAAAATACCAGCGAGTGGGATGTTTGCAATTCTGGCATGTTTGGATGTGTTAGAAGATTCAGTGAGTTTGGGTATGTATAATTCCAGGGAGAAGAAAAAGTGGAGGAAATTTTCAGTGAGTTTTTGTGTGTAGACCTCCGGTGAGAAGAAGAGGAGGAAATATCTGATGTGTATGGGTGTGTAGAACTCTAGCGAGAAGAAGAAAAAGAGAAAATTTCCGGTGAACAATAACGAGAATATTAGCTAGGGTTGCTGAAGAAGATATGTGAAAGATGACTACAAAATTACAATAATATCCTTCATCAAAACTGATTTTTGGGCGTACACTAAACAAAAAAACGTTACGTACGTACACCAAAATGCAACATACACTAAAAAAAAATCCTTACCTAGTACATATTTATATACATATCTTATATTTTTGACACCTCTATAACTATGTTCAACTGTATGTATATTTATATTTAATGTGGGATATCGATATGGTCATGAAACTTTGTGGAATCCCTAGACCAACAGGTGATCTACAAAAGTTACGTATAGGCGAGTGTCAGTCGACACCAGGCGGGTGTCAGTTGACACCACCCCTTTCAGCAGGCGGCAAATACCTGTTTTCCTAGTTTGTTTGTGTTTGTTTGTTGTTTGATAAACATTAGATTCTCAATTGCTTGTGTGTATAGCCCAGTAGATGGGATGATTGTCTCACTGAGTGTTCATGAGAATACTCATGCATCACAATTGTTGTTTGTGGTGCAGGTAAAGGTAAAGTGTGATCGTGGAATCAGGACAATAAAGAGGAGGATGTTCTAGTGGCTCGATCAGTTGTTGTCTGGCTACTGTTAGGTTGCTAGAGTTGAGTCCTTAGAATGTGGGATAGGATTGCTGATTCAATGGTTTTTGTTGGAATGATTCATTGGTTTAGTTATTATGGAATTATTATTGAATTATTTGTTTTGTTATTTAATTCATTGGTTTAATTTTTCTTTATTTCTGTCGTTTGGTTTGAATGTGGTTAGCTTGTTAGTGAGTATGAGATCACTAGTTTAATATTATAATTAAAAACAAAAAAATTGGTCAGAGTGTTTCAATAAAGACATAAGACAAACTCTTGTGCAACAAAAGATCCGATAAATCTTTGTTACATGGCAATGAACACAAACATGGATGATCAGATTATTTTATCATTTCATTGAAGTAAATATGTTTTAGAAAAACAAATCATATAATTTCATAAACAACACTTCATAGTGTAAAGATATTAATCATATTCCTTTTAGAAGACTAATTAATGGATTTTTTAATCTCATTTTGACTTATGAGAGAGAGAGACATGTCTAATTTGATTGCATACAACATCACTTAAATTATATTCAAAGTGTAAAGATATATTTCCTTTAATTGCCCAACTAATGGATTTCTTATCTTCTTTTGACTAATGAGAGAGAGACTAATGGTTAATGTGATTGTATAGATATCCTCAAAGTGCAAAGATATCTTTCCTTTAATTAAGAGATTCATTTTTCTTAAAAGGCTAATTAATGGGTTTTTAATCTTCTTTTATTCTAATGAAAGAGAGGCTAATAGTCTTGTGTAAATATCCAACAAAAGTATAATTGCTCATGTCCAGAACAAATCTATCTCTCAAGAAATTTGATCTCTAAGTTCTTCTTGTTTTCATTGTCTCTTTTAATCTATATGCAACACTCTGACACTATTTTACCCAACCACTCTCATGTATACATCTATCTTTCAGCTCTTCCTGTTTTCTTGTTTCTGAGTTATCCAAGAGAAATTCCAAAAACGGTAAATGTTTTTTATTCAATAATTGATAAGATTTGAAGTATAAGTATAATTTTCTTGCAATTGAGTACTAATCAAAGTATCAACCTTTTTATTCAAAGTTTGGTATTTGAGTATGTAAACTCTTGTTCTATTTTGATTTGTTTTCCAAATACTTTAGATGGATTTTGTTTTATGAGTAGTAAGGCATATAGATCTAACAATATATTTGTACATGGATCTAACATTATACACTATTGGTTTTATTGTATGAAAGCTTTGAATTTTGGATACTACTGAATGTGATTTCAGTTTCTCTCTATGTTTACAAGTTATTTCTTAACGAAATATTATTTAAAATGTATTATTCAATACTCTTACTCAATTTGGTTATATCAATTCATGTTTACTTTTTTTTTAAAGAGTTCATGTTCGATTTTATTTGCTTTGTCGATCCAATTGCATTAGTATATTATGTGGGTAGTTTGACAAATTTTGGAGGATATGGGTACCTTGGTGTGTCCTTTATGTTATTTTTGTTTACGTTTTCAGAAAATTTTGGACTTAATTAAAAACCATTTATATCAACACTGGGAAGTATTGAGTCATGGAAGATTATTTTGTGTGTTCACATAGGTGTCATGTAAATCATTGAAGTCCCTCAGAAAAATTAGAGGATTCCATACTACATTTTGTTAGAGGAAGATATTATACTTTCTGCAGTTTCAAATGAAAGATAAATAACATAATTATATAATAATTTTTCTTCTTTAATAAATATGTGAACCATTTACTTTTTCATCGATAGTGTGATTCTAGCATGTTAACTTTCAAATTAATGTCCTTATGACAGTTTATAAAATGTGCATGCTTTGTTTTTGACAGCAGATGGTTTAAATTTTTTAGTAAGTGGAGATAGCAGAAATGATAAACAGAATTTAGACGATATAAAATCATGTTGATAAACGAGAGGCAATGGTCGAGGAGGCTTTATGAGGTATAAAACACATCATTTTGGGTAGTTTTAGCTTTGGAGGAAGAATTTATTTTGTTCTAAGGAGGTTTTGACTTTTTTTGTGGTTGAAAGGTAACATCTATTAGGCCAAACTCAGGAATGTGTGTTTTTACAAATTTTTGGGCTAGAAGACTTAATATTAATTGTTTTTTCTTATATATGCTTTCAAAAAACTCTTTTTATAAGGTATCATTGGTTCTAGTTTGATTTCTCTAGTGGAGCGAGAAAATATGAGCAATTACATGCCATCATTAGAATTTACATAAGTTATTAGCTTGTGAACATTTTGAACGTGTTATAACTAATCCTGGTTTTATATTTTAAACATGACTAGTCTCTTCAATATGATGTGCCTTGTTGTATACAATGAAAACGAACAAAGGTTTTCGTGTGGTACACTTGTACATCAATTGGAACAACCACTACGTTCTTCTTCATGCTCTAATCATGAAAAAAATTATGGTTGAAGAGATAAGTTGAAAAGAGTAAAGATACAAGATCATCTATAATTTCATATAAAATTATTGTTAGAAAATAACTTTTATTCAAGGAACTAGTGAACATTGATATTTTTGTGAAATTAATGACTAACTTGACTAGTTTTACAATAAAACATGGGGATAGGTTGAGGATATAAGTTTATAAACACTGATCTCATGTTATGTTTTTATAAGCATATGAGGTTCCATCGTCACAGAAGATTCTTCCATAGATGGATATGAAATTGTGGTTGAGGTTGTAAGAATTGGTCTCACTTTATCATACTTCACAACATATAATGAAAAAATAGAAATGATGAAGGGGATGAAGATAGTGGTGGTTAAAAACACGTATATATATATATATATATATATATATAGAGAGCTAGAGTAAATAATGAACAATAATTATCATTTAAGAGAATGCTAATATAACTTTGGAACATTCATTATCATTCAATACTTGTATTAAGAATCTTAAGGAGGGAAACAATTATTGGAACATTAATTCTACAACTTTGGTAAATGTATATCTCTTTAAGTTTCCAACTAGTCAAGGATGTATCTCATGAAAGCCACGTGCTACATAGAAAAAATATGATGACCAATTGTCATGGTGCATTTCATGGAAAACGTTGGCGACTGATTTCCTTATTCAAGCCTCATGACCCTAAATAGGTATACATTTTCTAATTTTCAAATTATTAATTTCATAACTAATTGCTTTCTCTCTTTAGGACTCTCAATAGGTAGTGAGTCTAGTTATATTGGTAGTCTTTTAAATGATAATTATTGTTTATTATGGCTCTAGCTCGATATATATACGTGTTTTTCACAAAAGCTCCTTCATCATTTTTGTTGTTTTGATTATATATTTTGAAATATAACATGGTGAGACCGATCATTGATGATCATCTATTTTTTGAAAAATGCTCTGTCTACCATCATGTTAGATTTCTCACCTTTTGCAATCTTATCTTATGAAATCAACCAAATTTTTGTTTATGTTTTGCATAACGTTTGTTATCCATGTTAATTATGCTAATATTCTCTTCTTAAACTATTCTGTTTTGTTTTAGGGTGTGTCGCCACATGGTGTCGCACATGAGCAAATGAATCCACCTGCTAATGTTGATGTGAAGGAAATGAAAGCTCCGATTTATATAGACCACATTAAGAAGGTATATGAGTTGATGTTTTGATTGGTATTACTTGAGAACAGACAATATATCTAACTTTGAGTTGCATCATATTGTTTCTTTTGATATACCTGCTGAATTTGGTCTATATCAATCGGAGCTTTCATTTCCTTCACATCAACATTAGCAGGTGGATGCATTTGCTCAAGTACGACACCATGTGGCGGCACACCCTAAAACAGAACATAATAGTTTAAGAAGAGAATATTAGCATAATTAACATGGATAACAAAGGTTGTGCAAAACATAAACAAAAATTTGGTTGATTTCATAAAGTAAGATTACAAAAGGTGAGAAATCTAACATGATGTTTGACAGAACATTTTTCAAAAAATACATGATCAGCAATGATCGGTCTCACCATGTTATATTTCAAAACATATAATCAAAAACAATGAAGATGATGAAAGAGCTTTTGTGAAAACACGTATAGATATCGAGCTAGAGCCATAACAAACAATAATTATCATTTAAAAGACTACCAATATAGCTAGATTCACTACTTATTTGAGAGTCCTAAAGAGGGAAACCAATTATTTATGAAATTAATATTTTAAAAATTAGAAAATGTATATCTATTTGGGTTCATGAGGCTTGTATAAGAAAATCAGTCACCAACGTTTTCCTTGAAATGCACCATGACAATTGGTCATCATATTTTTTCTATGTGGCACGTGGCCTTCATGAGATACTTCATTGACTAGTTATTCCTTATTCAAGCTGCACAAACTCAAAGAGATATACATGTACCAAAGTTCTAGAATTAATGTTCCAATAATATTTTTTTCCTCTGATTCTTAATACAACTATTGAATCTAATTATATTAGCATTCTCTTAAATGATAATTATTGTTCGTTATTTACTCTAGCTCTCTATGTATATATATACATGTTTTTCACCATCACTATCTTCATCATTTCTATTTTTTTATTATATGTTGTTAAATATGATCAGCTATTTATGTAATGCTATGCGCATAAGGCTCGCCAGGTTCCATCCTCGCATATGAATCTTTCGTAGATGGATATGGAATTACGGTAGAGGTCGCAATGATTGGTTTCACCATGTTATGCTTCACGAAAGATAAAGAAATATTAGAACTGATGAAGATGATGAAGATAATGGTGGTGAAAAACATGCCTTTTTACAGGATACTAAATGAATTTATTTTGATTATCACAAAAGCCCTCTTCATCATCTTCATTGTTCCGATTTTGATTATATGTTGTGAGGTATAACATGGTGAGACCGATATTTGCAACATTGACCGCAATTTCAAATCCATCTATGGAAGAATCTTGTGGGCGGATGACTAATGGCAAACCTTATGCGCATAATGTTAGACAAATACCATATCAGAAAGAAAATGAACTTCCTAGAAACCGGGAGATAAATTCATTTGATAATTTTTCTCCGTCATTGCTTGAAATCTTTTTGTTTCTCGTGTATTTAACATTTTTTATGAAAATCTGGACTAAAACAGTTACATCTTTTTGATGTGGAAAGATATAACAAAGATCTAGAGATGTTGTTTGTTCAAAAAAGAAAAGAAAAGAAATAGATCTACAGAGTTATGGGCTCACTGAAGCAATGCGGTTTGTATTTCATATAGTAATTCATTTCAGTATTGGTTAATCTTCAAAACCAAAAAAAGAAATAATAGTAGATACAGAATATATAATTAGATTTCAATGTTTTTTCCCTACTTACTCATACCTAATTCTTTCACTTGTTTTAATGTATAGTAAGGTTATGTATCAAGCTTAATTGATCACTGACTAGGGTAATAAAAATTATGAAATTCGAGTGTTGAGTCAAAGTTTAAAAAGTAATGGAAATTTTCTTTTAGAATAAGAGGGGGGTATTGGTTTAGGATTTAGAAAGAATTTTAATGATTTTAAAAGTTATGTAAAATATGTTGTTATTCAATCAAGACTTTTTAAAATTTTGTGTTATTAGTTGTGGATTTATAAAAAGTAATCTAAAATCTTGATAAATCTATTGTTATTGGATTAAGAATTTTATAAAGTCATTAAAAGTTTTATGTTATTCAAATAAAACAAAAGAATGTAGGATTGTTAATGAATTCAAATATTATGTTATTGGTTTAAGATTTTATTTTTTTTCTTCATAAAAAAAATCATAAAAACTCTCTCATCAAATAGAGAGATTTGTGAATCATAGTCCATGACTTTTTGGGAGGTAGAGAAGAATAACCGAAGACGTCGCAAACCAAACTCGTATACCCAGAAGAAAAAATAGTGGGGAGAACAAAAGATGATAAACCCAGCAGTGACCTTCAACCACTGTCCGATGATGGATTATACGGTGACCTTTCACCACCGTCCGATGATGAGAAACCCAGCGGAAACTCCTCCTCTGTCTGGTCAAAGAATACCAAAATGGCTCCACCTACGCTTTGCAAACCACCGGCTTTTGCTCCGACCCAAACCTATCGTGTCGTCATTACCCTACAAGCCTCCCCCTCCTTCTTCTTCGTTGATTACTCCGGCGATAGAGTCAGTACCTTCGCAGCCAGCACGTGAATGTGATAGACAAAGAGCAAACGTGTACTTATGATTGTGAATTGTGAAAGAAGATATATTTTACTAGTTATCTTGCAGAGAGCAAACGTATGTGAACAGGGAGCACTAAAAATACAAATCAAAACAAAATTTTCTAAAAGAGAGAGAAGAGCATGTGCATCCTCATGAGACAGAGAAGTCAATGTATATTATTTTTTCATCTCTCTATCTTATTCTCTCAACTTTCACTTTGACTCTCTCTCTCTTCTTTCTTTATCTCTCTTTCTTCTCTATGTGTGTGTGCATGTTTGTTTACGTCACACTCCGAGTATATTAGATCATGACATCTTTTTTTGTATAAAATTTTGTATCATCACTTCCGTAACAAGAAGTGGAGCCAACGCACTCGTCGCGTCGCTGAAGAGAACACAAACGCATCAACAAAATATGAAATAAGAGATAAGCAAGAGATTTTTTTTTTCTTTCACAGAAGCGTTGAATCAAAAGAATATTGTGCAATATTTTTTGAGAAAGATTTTACAAGATTTTATAAGTGATTTTACAAGATTAGGAAAAACAAATCAGCAAGATTTTAAACAACTTTCTAAACAATGACTTAAAATACTCAATTTGATACTTTTCATGATTTTATTTAAAGTCATTAAAATTCTCTTAAAATCTCAAACCAATACCACCCCCTAAGCCTCGGTTGTGGCTGATGTTTTAGAAATTTTCTTTCGGCTAAAATTGTTATTTTCCAGTATTATTATAATATATATATATATATATATAAACATCTTCTAACGAAATTTTGTAATTCTTTTTTGGAGTTTTAAACTATTTACCTAAATTCGAAACTAATATTTATCATATATAACAAAAATTTACTAAAATCGCTTCATAATAAATCTCAATTACCATTTTTCAAATTTCTTCTGTGCTTTCATCTTGATATGATTTTATTTGTTTTTAAAAATATTTTATTACATAAAACATATCTATAATAAAAATAGAAGGTTTTTTTGCATATGTTGCAATTTGAATTTTCTAAAACAGAAGTATATTACTCAATCGAGTTTTTTAAAAACTGTATATATAACGTTCTATATCGGATATAAAATTTTAGACAATGGTTAAAACTATTATATATAGGATTATATGCTTAAGGGACGAGGTTATATAGCGGGACGGTTTGGATCTGAACAAACGCGCCGACTCTCTGCACTTGCATCGATCCTCCCATCTACTGGGCTATACACAGAAGTGAAAAGACAAGCACAATCAAATACACAAAGAAACAAGCAAACCAAACATCTCCGAACAAACGCGCCGACTCTATGCACTTGCATCGATCGACGCACTTTTTGTGTCGACCGGTGCTACATCCTTGCATCGAGAAATGTGATACCTTCAAATCCCTAGTGCATCGATCGATGCAACACCTTCCGTATCACCGTCAAAATCTAATTGCGTCGACCAATGCGCTCCTTGAATCGATTGATGCAGTCGCGTGATAGAATGCCAAGAACGATTTCCTCCTACTCTCCTCGGCTCTCAGATGCCAGAAACCGAATCCAAAGATTACAAAACTCACAACAAGCATTCACCTACTAGCACATAAGAAAACAACTCCCAAAAACACACAAGCAACATCTAATCGCTTAGATCAGAGCCATAGTCACGTACTCACCTTTGCGAATAGACCAAACACAACAAGAGACAATGCCACAGCACGTTCCTAACACGTTCACGGCTTCAGATCTCCAACCATAGGAAAAGATCTCTCAAGAAAAGGCACTGATCTCATATGAACTCTCTGAAAAACTCTTTCTCTCTTTTGTAGAAGGTAAAATTGGCTAAACAAGTCAAGGGCGTCGACAATAAGCCTTTTATATTAACCCCTAGGTTTCCAAAACCCCAAAACGCAGCAGCACATGTGTTTAGCTTAACTAGTCCCGTAGAGGAAAATCTTTCATCGATCGATGCACATCTCAAAACAAGAATTTTGGTTCGCGGATGTTACAATTCTCTCTCTCCATCATATATTTGTCCTCAAATCTAGCACCAAGACCAAAATTCAAGGATCTCCCGTGCAACCAACACTATGGTCCGCGCATCCTCTGACTACCCCATGACGAGTCTATATGGCCAATAACCCACGTCTCTCATATTATTACCTCTCAACTCATGCATCTCCCTCGCTCTCAGGTTTCAACCTTTGAATCTTACCAGCTTGCTATGATGTTTCATCCCTTAAGCTATGGTATCCAGGAAGTCTAATATTTCCCTAGGCTATCACTATAACGCGCCTTTGGATCGTCACCTGAATTCGATATACCAATTATACCCTCAAGCCATAAAGTCCTTCGAGGTAATGGTACACAGGTACCTAACCCTCCCCTCATGAGTTGTTCGAGATCTCATATCTCTAGAGCAATTATTCTAAGCTCGATCGAGTACCCTACTGACCAGAACTACCTCTATGCCTAACGTAGAACATCATAATGTCCTACAACCAACCATCGCCACAAGCGCTGCTGTAAGATCTCGGCCCTAAAATTCTGTACCAACCCGTACATGTCCGTTAATACAATTTAGGGCCTATCGATTATTAATTCGTTTATTAAACAATATGCGACAGCGGTTAAGTAAAAATGGGTTAAATTAAACGTAAACATGCATCCAAATACCATATGGGGTTCTACTACAACGAGAGTCATGCAAATAAACTAGTAGATAGTTTAAAAATACTAGACAAAAAATAAAACTACCCAAATCCACCATCGTCTCCCTTCCTTGCCTTCGTCACGCGACCTCGTCAGCCACTTAAGTCTAGATCCTCGGACCTTTCTTCTCCTACGACCATAAAAGGAGGCGTAAGCAAACAAGTTTGCTTAGTGGAGCAGTCATCCCGTCTCACTAGGATCAGTTCAATAATCTCAATCCAACAAAGTTCTAATTCAATCAAGTCATGCATGTCAAACAACCCATAGGATAGTTGTCCACATCGTTTAGACCAACCATCGTTTTATTGCAATAAAAACATTAACCAAGACAAGCAAGCAATCAAGACCAAATAAACCAACAGTCAAGAGATCGATCATAGAACTCGGCACAGTCACGCACTTACCTTCGGATTTGATATTGAAATTTAGGTAGATTAATTTATTAATTATTGATTTGACAAGAAACACTAATTCAATTGTATTTCATTTAGATTAGACTAATAAATTATTATTTTTTGTGAAAAGAAAAAATATTGAAAGATGCAAAAAATGTTTATTTACAAGTTAAACTTAAAACATAGTAATTAAAATGAAAAAAATGTTGAAAAAAATAATATTAAAAGAAAGGAGACAATAGGCCGACCTGTTGTGGCCAAATGGTTGGAAAAAAGGGAGAAAATAGAGAGAAATGAGAAAAAAAAGAGTAAAAATAAATATAAAATAATTAATTAGAAAAAAAGAGAGAAAAATGAGAAGGAAAAAGAAAAATAAAGGTAAAGAAAGTTAGAGTTTAGTTAGGGGTATGTTGTAATTGTACAAATAAAAAATATAGGTATAACAAGGAGTGGGTGTAAATACCATTAAAGTTTGAAATGTGGATGTGTGCTATTTTCTCTATATATATATATTTAAAAACAAATGTTTAAGTAAGGACTAAGATTAGGAAGCCTCCACAAGAGCGAAAGACCAAAGAAAATTAACGTTTTCTACAACAAAATATAATTTTTGCTTTAAAGAATTGAGAAAAAATCAGAAGATCGTATATTAGCTTTTTAGCTTCTTGAGGCATGGAGTCTCTTCTTGTATCTCTGGTTCGTACCTTCTTGTCTATCCACCGAATGGAAGCTAGTAGAGATGCAGTAACTGGAGCTACAATATGAATGGAAGCTTGAAAGATTACCGGGCGAGGATGCTTTACAGTTGGTCAAGTGAGTTTCCAAGATATCGACAACAATAAATTCCCAGTTACTTGTGACATTTTATAACATGTGAACTAATTGCAGTAATAACAATTACATGTAATGTAGCTTTTAATCTTAGTCTTGTTGTTCTTCGGCTTACTATACATGATACAAGAAACATGTTGAGTTAATCTTAGTCTTTTTATCATGATATTAGAAGCATGTTAAGTTATACATATCGAAAAATAGCAAACTGTGTCAGAACCATAAAGCATCAATTGTCTCTAAACCCAATAGAATCTAAATCTAGCTAAATAAATTACGCAGATTTGTATATACATAACTTGTTTATCTACTCTCAACCAAATCATTTTGCATCTGAATAATATATTTGAGCCAACAACAAATTGGAGCAATAACATGAAGTGTAACATCTCCAAATTCTATATGTGTGGGCCACTTTGAATTCCAGTCCATTAACAGCCCACTTGGAGAAAAGTCTCAAAATGCACTAAGGGTTTTGCGTGTTTGTGTGTATGTGTGTTTATATCTTCATGGAAGCCGTCAAAAGGGAAACGCAAATCCAAACCCTAAGAACATAGAAACTTGATGCTTGTGTCCTCAGCAGAAGTTGAAACTAGGATTTTTTATGTCTATCTTAGCAGGTTCAATTAACCTTGTGTAGTTGTAGTAATTAAGGTGTCAATCCAAATGGGATGACGCTATCACTCAAGATGCAATCAAGCAATCACAATTCAAGCCAATTAAAAAAAAGTGTTTGTCTAACAATCCTAAAATGATCAAAATGCAAAACGGAAATGAACTACAGAACTAGAAGCTCACATGCATGACAAAAGGCGAACGTGAATAAGTAAAAGCAAAAACAAGTCTAAGCATGAACTGAACAATAAGAACAGAAACGGTTTCAGGAATGCAATAACAGTCAGAAAAAGAGAAGTCTTAAGGATGGGAGTAATTGATGTCAGCGGAGTCTCCTAGTCTACAGAGTGTTTAACATGCCACAAACAAACTATCCCTAGACAATGAACATCACGACTTACCTAATCCAATCTCTTGGAAGAAGCTATTCAGACTCAAACATTTCCAAACCTAACTCTCGCTAGAGAATCATGGACGAACAGGCATGACGAACCAGTTCATTCATGTCAACAAACACGCTAGACAACTAATCTCTTATGCTAGGAATGTAAGTCTCTGGCACTAGTTGGTGAGACATTTCATCAAACACCTTTTGGGTGTGGAAATGTCTAAGCCTTAGTTCCAATTGATCATAGAGAAAATAATATTTCTAACTCTAACTCAGAAGGGAATCATATGAATCTAAACTTAAACACCCTACATACTAAGATCCTCCACCTAATCTATCCCATCCTCAAGAACTCTAACACTACTCGGATCCAGAAATCATCATCACCAACGATACAAACCCAGAAAACATTGAATTAAGCATAGTCAGATAGATAAAAATGAGATGAACAAACTTTGTAGAAAAAATCAAAAGCAAAAACTAAATGAATTCAAAGATATCTGGATTACAAAATCAGAATACGTTTTATGTGGCTAGGTAAGTCTTAAGGAAAAAAACAAGATATCTTGGGCAAAGACTTAACATAATGTATTTAGAGAAAATAGCACTCACACCCACTTTTTGCTACACCTATACTTTTTACTTCTAAAATTACAACACACTCCTTAACTCTCTTTACCTTTATTTTATTTTTTTCATTTGCATTTTTCTCTCCCTTTTTTATAATTAATAATTTTATATTTATTTTTACTTTTCTTTTTCCTTCTCATTTCTCTTTCTATTTTCGCTTTCTCTTTCAATATCTTTTTCTTAAAACATTTGTTTTTCAATTTAATTACTATGTTTTAAGTTTAACTTATAAATAAACATTGTTTTGCATCTTTCAATACTTTTTCTTTCCACAAAAAGTATTACTTTATGAGTCTAATCTAAATCAAATAAAATTGAATCGGTGTTCATAGTCAAATTAACAAATTAGAAGTCCAAACTAAATTAATTAATTAACTTAGAAATTAATAAATTTCTTTAACTAAAATTTCAATATGAAATAGACTTGTTTGTCCACATACTTTAAGGTTAAATTAGATGCATAATGGATTAACAAAATATTATATTTATAAGTAGCACTTGGATATGTTTTAAGAAACTTTGATCTATTACCAGTACCCACAAATTCTATTGGTATCCACATGATTACAAAAATATGGATTGATGTTGCGCTGTATGCTAAAAACGCAAATTCGATTGATATCCACATGACCACGAATATATGGATTTGATGTTGTCGATGAATCCTAAACCCTAAATCTCTAGAACCCACAAATTCTATTGGTATCCACATGACCACGAATATATGGATTTGATACTGTCATTGTATCCTAAATCCTAAATCTTAGAACCAACAAATTCTATTAGTGTCCACATGACCATGAATATATGGATTTGATGTTGTCATTGTATCCTAAACCCTAAATCTAAGCCTTAAACCCTATCTTCTAAACCATCATCCCAAAATATTAACAACGAATCCACATAACTCTGAAACCCTAAATCCTAAATTATAAAACCCTAAATACTAAATTATAACTCTAAATGTTTAGATAAAAATGGATAACATATAACTTATTTATCTAAAATATGGCAAAAGGCGTATTAAAATGTAGGAATGCAGAAGACATCCACAAAACCACATCTAACCAACCACATTACATATTCAAATTATAAATTTAATAGTCTAATCAAGTATCCACAGTTTACTATCCACTTATCATAAAAGAAATGTTCAGATAGTGTATAACTTATTCATCTAAAGTATAGCAAAATGCATCTTAAAATATAGATTAAATGTAATCATAATATTTTGTGCAAAAAAATATACAAAATTTATTAAGAATAACTAAACAAATGATAATAAAGATAAAAACAAGAGAGAAAAATAGAGAAAAAGATAAGAGGAGATCATCCAAGGGCAAAATAGTCTCTATTTTATGACAAACTTGCCAAAACATGCTCAAAAGTACACCATGGTCAAGAAGTAGGTGTGAGTGTAAGACTATCTTATGAAAGTGGGTGTATATGCAATCGTCTCGTGTATTTATAATAAAACATGGAAAGCCCTAAAACATTAAACGACAAGATGGAGAGTCGGTTCGGGAATTGGGTTGGCTGAGTCGGAGCGTCTTTCTTCCTGATGTGTGCGGTCAAATCGGATGTCATCTCTTCCAGGCATGGGTGGTCGAGTGGGATAACATCCATTCCAGGCGTGCTTGGTCGAGTCGCATGACGTCCATTCCAGGCGTGCTTGGTCGAGTCGCATGACGTCCATTCCAAGCGTGCTTGGTCGAGTCGCATGACTTGAATCCTGGAGTCGCATGTCTTGAGTCGCATAACTTGAATCCTTGAGTCGCATGTCTAGCGTGGTCGGTCGAGTGGAATGTCGTCTCTCCCGGAAGCGTCGGTCGAGTGGACTAGCGTCGACTCAACATGCATGTTGGTGCTTCTTCCCGGGAGCGTCGGCCGAGTCGAAGATCTAAATGCATATGCATCCCCTAAAACAGTGATAACTCTTGAAACACACCTCCGATTGACTTGAAATAAACGACATTGGAAAGGTGACTTAATTTCCTACAACTTTGATGAAGAAGTCGAAAGCTGAATCTGATATGTGTATATTTTACACTCTTTCGTCATACATTTCTCATTCATTTTGTTCTCTTTAATTATTGTTTTGCATTGTTTTTGGTCTCTTTTGCATATTATGCATATTTAGGTAGTCTTTGCATTGGTCTTGCATGCATCTTTCATATTGGAGTTGTTTCAGGTGTTTTAGGAGATGTCCAAACCATCAAAATCAAACAGGGAGCAGGAGAGCAGGAGAGTAGTCCAGCGACTCGATCTATACTACCCAGCGCGACCCAACCTTCCACGTCTTTGATCGAGTTGAGTGAAGATTTGACTTTGGGATTCAGCTTTCGATGTCTTCATTAAAGTTGTAGAGAATTAAGATTTTACTTTGGGATTCAGCTTTCGACATTTTCTTTGATCGACGTCTTCATTAAAGATTTTACTTTGGAACTCGATTGACGTTCTCAAGCTGCCACTCGATCATTGATCTCAAGCCGTCATTCGAATAAACTTCGTAGACTCCAACTCGATCGGCACTCTCACGACGTGACTCGATCATTTCTCTTAAATTGATGTCCTGGTGTTGTTCTGAAGACGCGTTCGAGAAGGGTTCCCGACCCGCCTCTCTATCTTGTCCTTTTATGTTTTAGGACTTTCCATGTTTTGCTATAAATACTCTTTTAAGTCTTTACCCAAGCGAGAGAGCTTTTATCCTAGTTTTTTTTCTGTAGCCAGCAAAAATGTTTCTGAGTTTGTAATCAAGATATCTCTTAATCCTTTTAGTTTTTACATTTGATTTCTTCTGCAAATTTGTTTATCTCATCTTTATCTATATAGTCATGCTTAATTTAGTGTTTTCTGGGTTTCTGGGTTTTTGATGATGATTGTTCTTGAGTAGTGAAATAGTGTTCTTGAGGATGGGATTGATTAGTTGGAGAATCTTAGTCTAATATGATGCCTAATCTTAGATTGTTTGATTTCCCTTCTGGATTAGTGTTCTTACTGCTAATTTCTTACTGATCATTTGGGATTAGAACTTAAGCATCTTAGCACCCAAAAGGTGTTCCATGAGATGTTGAACAAACTAATACCAGAGATTTACATTCCTAGCCTAAGAGATTAGATATCTAGAGTGTTTTTGAACGTGAATGAACTTGTTTGTCATGCCTGCTTAATCATGTTTCTCTAGCGAGAGTTAGGTTTAAAAGTGATTGAGTCTGAGTAGCTTATGTCAAGAGATTGGATTAGCTAAGTTGTGATGTTCGTTGTCTAGGGATAGCTTGATTGTATTCTGTTAGGCATTCTAGGTAGATTAAGAGACTCCACCGAAATCAATAACCCCATCCTTAAGGCTTCCACTTATCTGATTGTTTCTACATCTTTAAGCTTGTTCTTTGTTTAAATTGCAATAGGTTGCTCATTTGTCTCTGCTCGTTTAGCTTGTTTTTGCTCTCTTCTGTTATTGCATTTTAGCTCTTGTTCTGCAAACTCGTTTTGTTCTTGCATCTCGTTCACTCTAGGTTGTTAAACATTAAAACTCATTTTGAATCTGGCTTAACTTGTGACTGCTTAATTGCATCTCGATTGTTAGTAAAGTTTCTCATTTGGATTGACACCTTCTGTACTACAACTACATTAGGTTAATTGAGACCTACTAGGAGACACAAAAAGCCTAGTATCAGAATCCCAACGTAAAATATTCACTCGACTCGATCAAAGACGTGGAAGGTTGGGTCTCTAGGTAGTGTAGGTCGAGTCACTGAACTGCTGTCTTGATCCCTGTTTTCTTTTGATGGTTTGAACATCTCCTAAAACACCAGAAACAACTCCAATATGCGGAATACATGAAAAACCAATACAAAAACTATCTAGATTTGCATATTATGCAAAAAAGATTAAAACAATGCAAAGCAATGAGTTAAGAGAAAAAATGAATAACAAATGCATGATGAAAAAGTGTAAAATATATACATATCAAAAGTGGACGTGCTCTTTTTGTGTTGTTATTGAAAAGAGAGACGTGAGGAGAAAAGAAGAGAGAGAGAGAATGTGATGTGTAGAGAGGGGAGAGAAGTAGACGTCATGGAGGTTGTGGGAACACTGGTGGGGTTTGTTTATTCATATCATGGATGTGCCAAGCTTCGATACTGGTGGAGGAACAACGTTGAAGCAAATCAAAGGTGTAGATGAAATTAAAAGGAAAGGAGGAGGAAGACTAAGTAAGAAGGGACCATATCCAACTTCATGTTTTGTGGGGATAATTCCCATCGAACTAGAAGAAGATAGATCACGAGTAAGGTGCCACTGGGAAGACGATGCAATGAAGAATCTGCAGCAGCTGACGGAACCTTATGGAGTTATGGGCGTTGCTTTCTGAACAAGTAACTACATAGTCTATAAACTCAGAAGCCCTAAAAGACTGTTTCGAGATAGGTTCTTCAAGGCAACGTTTGTAGGTCATAACAATGTCTGATCGGTCCGAAACTTTGTGGAGTTCTTCATGGTACTACTAGCTACAGATTAAAGGGTGGAATTGTGATTTTAGTGGTTAGTTGTGGTTTTTCACAATTGTGTTTATGAGATATTTGTATGGAGTAAATAGTGGAATTTTAATGTTTGGTTTGATCAAAACGAGGTTAGCTGAAGCTTTGTATGAGTGTTCTTGAATATTGGGTCTGGCATGGGAAAGGAGAAATGAGTTTCAATATTTAAGTGGCAGAGGTAAGGGTAGTAACCGCGGAAACACAATGGTTACTTTCTAAGAATGAATTCTTTGTATAGGCTTGGAAACTATGTGATTGGATATGTCTATTGTTTGATATTGTGTGCTATGATGATATGATAATTAGATATAAGACTATAATGTATGATGATATGATGCAAAGTAGAATGAGTTGATGTGTAACATGATAAATGTTGAATGATGATATGAAATGAGATTATCTGATGGGAGCGCAAACATGAGATTTGTTTTATGACTCGTGATGGCCAAACTTGAGATTGGTTTTGTGCCTGGTGATTGGACAAACATGAGATTTGTTTCGTGCCGTGTGATTGGACGAGCCTGAGATTGGTTTCGTGCCATGCTAAGCTGATGAGATTTCGGTTTAGCATAGTTGATAAATGTGTGTATCGATGAGTATGTGGTGTTTAAATATGGTTGAAGTAAAATTATGATTATCCGCTAGGTTGAATATTATGTGAAACTGTTATGCTTGTTGGATGTATGTCAAAAATGTGGAATATAATTCTATGCTACGCATTAATTGTTGAATGTGATTAGAATGTCATCAATGTGTTCACCCTTTTATATTTTTCCTCAGGTTAAAAAGCTTTATGAGAAGTGGGATTGAAGAATTTTTTTATAAAGAACGAAGCTTTTTGGCGAGACGATACTTTTTCTTGGCCAACAAGGTGGGACCGGTGTTACATGAAGTGTCACATTACACTCCCTCCATACTGTATGAATAGAAGCTTGCAAGATGTACCGGGCGAGGAAGCTTTATAGTCGGTCAAGTGTAGTGTCCAAGATATCAGCAACAATAGATTCCCAGCTATTTGTGACATTTTATATCTTGTGAACTAATTGCAGTAATAACAATTACATGTAATGTACCTTTTAATCTTAGTCTTGGTTTTCTTGTGCTTACTATACATGATACAAGAAGTATGCTTAGTTAATCTTAGTCTTTTTATCATGATACTAGAAGCATATGTAAGAACCAGAAACCCAATAGAAACTAAATCTAGCTAAATAAATTACGAAGAGTTGTATATTCAGAATTTGTCGACTTATGTTTTATCTACTCTCAACAAAGTAATTGTGCATCTGGATAATAGATTTGGAATGCATCAATTTTTTTGGGGTAGATTTTAGCCCAAAAATTCTAAGCCTTATATGTAGTTTTTTTTTTCTATATTTAGTTTTTTTTTTATAAAAAAAAAAGTATTTATAAGTTCAAGTTCAATATAAGAAAACAAAATATTATTTATGTAGATGTATCCAATTTACAGATGAAGTTTTATTAGGTTTATGAAAAATACTATCTCATCTTTTTTTTCCACAAAATTTATCTCATCTTTTTTATTGTTGGTGAATGATTATTAGATTAATGTTAACTAAACTTGTTGTTAATGAGTTTTGAAGTAAAATTTTATTTAGAAAAACAAATTTATAACTCTAGTAAAAAAAACCTATTGGAAGAGTTTTAAAACAATAATGAGTGATTAGGTAATATAATATTTATTTTCATATAAAATTTTAAATAAAAATTAAAAACAAAGAAAAATGAAAAAAAGAAGCAATCAAAAGGAACATATTTAGGTTTGTGGATCTAAAATCTAAATTATGAAAATAATATTTGATATAACTATTTTTTTGATTTTATATACAATAATAAAAATGGTATTTCAATTCTTTTTTGAGAATTTGTTATAAATACACTTTTTAAGATACCCTTTTTCAAAAATAGCCTTTTTTTGAACATTTTAATTGTATCTTTTTTTACACAATTACAATATGTTAAATTAATTTTTAGAATTTTTTTTTGGTTTGGGTTCTCAATTTTATATTTAGGGTATAGTTTTTATGACGTATAGTTTAGTATTTATGGTTTAATGTTTAGAATTTAATTATTTTATATATTGAAAAGGATATTTTTGAAAATTAGCACCATGTAAAGAATATTTTTAAAAAGTGACATTGAAAAAAAATATATTTTTGAAAATGTCCCTTTTTTTTTTTGCCTAGAGCATCTAAAATTGTTGGACCGGCCCTGATTTGGAATTAGATTTGTGAATTAGAGAAAGCAGATCTAGATGAGTCTGGCCGTCATCTATGGAGTGATAAAGAGAACCCACAAAGGTGTCTACATGATTTTGAGAAAAAAACTTGCTTTTTGGAAATGTTCGTTTATGAGATAGACATTTAAATAACATATAAACTAGAGTTTAGTGAATGAGAGATCTTGTGATAGAAATGCGAATAAAGAAATAATTTACTGAACAATACTGTATTATTTTATATGTATTAAGCGGAACCGAAATATTTTTGAAAGTCATAGTAAACAATGAATTAAAGAAGACTCCCAATAGTTTCACTTGCGGACTAGAAAACATCCTTGACGCAAACTAACATCATAGTTTGAGAGATTTTGTTTTAGAGCTCATTCAATATTGTTCTTGTTTACTTGTGTAGCCATCTCTTGTTTTTATCCGTGCAACTGTTTCATAATTAAGACAATTGTTTAAATTTTATTTGATTTTTTTTTTTTGCTATCACGTGTTTCATTGTTCTTTCTACAATAGATAAAGTATTCTCTTGTTATTACCGAAGAAACAGAGTATTTGTAAGAGTTACAAGCTGTGGCGGAATGTACCTGAAGGACTTCAGACGAAGCGGGAAAGTGTCAAGTGGTTTATGCCAACACAATACATTGGAGACAGTGCAGCACACCGATTTGGAGATGGGGAGCATGGGCGAAAATTATGTCAGGCTAAAATGTGTTCGTTGGAAGCTACAAGCAAGTGGCTTGTTGAAGTCAACTTAGTGATGAGGTTTCTCCTATGACTCATTGGAGAGAGAGAGGTTCTTGTAGGAGATGAAGCATAGGAGGATCTGCTGGATAAAGAAGAGTATGGTGAAGATTGTTGCAGTCTATAAAAGAGAAGCAAACACATCTTTGTTCGGTTAGCACTTTTGTAGAGAGAAAAGTGTGAGTTTAGATTTAAGCAAAAGAAATCATATTGCTTGAGGGTTTCATCGGTGCGTGAATAAAGAGTGAGCATAGTTGTTGTTGTGCAGGTAAGATTGGGTAGATTAGAATTGATTCAGTGGCAAACCAGTTGTTGTGGTGTAGCATAAAATTGACCAAACGAGCTTGTAAGATAGTTGTTTGAAAAATTCTTAATCAAGCTCAGTTTACTGATTTTCTGGTGTTCGTGTATTAGTATTTAAATTTAAGCAAAGAAATCATATTGCTTGAGGATTTCATCAGTGAATGAATAAAGAGTGAGCATAGCTGTTGCTGTACAAGTAAGATTGGGTAGATTAGGATTGATTCAGTGGCAAACCAGATGTTGTGGTGTTGCATAAAACTGATCAAACAAGCTTGTAAGATAGTTGTTTGAGAAATTCTTAGTAAAGCTCAGTTTATTGATTTTCTGGTGTTCGTGTATTAGTATTCTTTAGTTATTTCAATTACACTTCTTTATTAAATAAGGACTTGTAAAATGTAATTTGAAACGTTAAGATTTGTAAGAATTTTTGTTTGTGTCGTCTAAACAAATGTTTAATGGTTTTTTTTTTTTTTTAAGAAAACTCAGATTAGGGTTTCCCGAAGTTACGACACATCTAGACAAGTCTTTGGAACTGTGGTACATACATCGTTTACGAAAATAAAAAAATGGTGATGACATAAGTGTACTCTTCTTTTGACTCATTAGAGTATACTGTGGTGAATATTATCATATTATGTAGATGTTTATTATATCAGTAAAGTCTAGAATATTTGTCCCCAAACAATATCTTAGTATTGGGGAAAAATTGCCAAAAAAAACCCGATGTTATTTTTATTTGGATGTTTAATACTCAATTATTTTCGGTTAGAATAAAAATACTTAGTATATTAAATTAGTGTTAAATAAAACCTTATCTTTTAAAAATTGGTTGAATCGAACATACGACTTAATAGACGTTAACTTTGGTAACGAAATCGCTAAACAGGATTAAGTTTCAATCACACGTTTTTAAACATATAAATACATTATACTGAACCTGGTAAAGGGCTTTTAAACATATATGTCGAAGTAGTCTAATGGTAAAGGGTTTCTATTAGTATTAACTGAACCTGGGTTCGAACCGTATCCCCAAGCTTTTTTTTTTCTTTTGAAAACTGTAGAATTTTTTTCCCCATGTCGGATCTTAAAACGGCCACGAGATTCACAGGTTGATACGGAAACATCCTTCGTAGATTGATGATAACAATGGATGCTTTCTTAGCAAATTCAAATAATTATGTAGCAGATCTGGATAGGAATCGTTAATTTGTGGCTGTGGTTGTGGAATCGTTAGATTAGCAAATTCAAATCGACTTCAAGGGAGCAGAAGAGTCGGATACCGGTGGTTGTGGATTCAAGGTGAGCAACGACATCGGCGTTGAAGAAAGGAAAAAAAAAGTGTTGGTGGTGGGGTTTGAAACCGACATTCGGTAAAACTTACCTTTAACCATTAGACTACTTCCACATATACGTCAAGTTATGTAAACATGTTGTATATATTTGTTTTAATACATGTTTTTGAAACTTAATCCAGTTTAGCGATTCTGTTACCCAAGTTAATGTATGTTAAGTCGTATGTTTGATTCAACCAATTTTTAAAAGATAATATTTTATTTGACACTAATTTAATATACTAGGTATTTTTATTCCAACCGAAAACAATCAGGTATTAAACGTCCAAATAAAAATAACATCGGGTTTTTTTTTTGGCATTTTCCCATTAGTATTGTATTCCTATACATATTTGTGGTATCTTATATTTAACTAGAATTTCTACCTGTGCACGCGCGTGATTTTAATTTAAAATATTATCTATCAATATAAATTCTTGGGTTCAAATATTAACATTCAAACTTTTGAGTATAAATCTATATAACACTTATCTTACTTTACTAAGTGATATACAACATATATTGTTGAAGATAATAGTTTAAATTTTTTATCAATAAAAAGAATGTAGGATATCGACACCACTTGTATATTTGTATTTAATGTGGGATATCGATATGTTCATGAAACTTTGTGGAAACCCTAGACTGACACCCGATCTACGAAATTTACCTCCAGGCGAGAGTTTCCGGGTCGAAGCAGGACTGTCGGCCGACACTTAGGAGCATTCTCGGTCGACACAAAGGAGAAGTGTCAATCAACATTTAGAGGCAGTGTCGGTCGACACCAAGAGTTAGTGTCGGTCAACACTAGGCCGGTGTCGGTCGACACCAGGAGGGTGTCAGTCGACAACACCCCTTTCAGCAGGCGGCTGATACCTGTTTTCCTAGTCTGTTGGTGTTTGTTTGTTGTTTGATAAACATTAGATTCTTAGTTACTTGTGTGTATAGCCCAGTAGATGGGATGATTGCCTCACTAAGTGTTCATGACAATACTCATGCATCTCAATTGTTGTTTGTGGTGGAGGTAAAGGCAAAGTGTGATCGTGAATTCAAGGCAATGAAGAGGAGGATGTTCTAGTGGCTCGATCAGTTATTGTCTAGCTACTGTTAGGTTGCTAGAGTTGAGCCCTTAGAATGTGGGCTACAATTGTTGATTCCCTGCTTTATGTTGGAATGATTTATTGGTTTAGTTATTATGGAATTATTATTGAATTATTTGTTTTGTTATTTAATTCATTGGTTTAATGTTTCGTTAGTTCTGTTGTTTGGTTTGAATGTGGTTTGCTTGTTAGTGAAATTGACAATAAAGCTTGAAAAAATTGTCAATAAGCTAAAACAACAAGATAGCTTGTTTATTTGAATACTATTGATATAACAACAAGATATCTTGATTAACACTTTGATCTTGTGCAATAAAAGATCAATAAGACAAATTTGATCTTGAAAACACTTTGAATACTATTAATACACTTTGAATACTATTAATACTATTAATAAGATCAATAACACTTTGAATACTATTAATACAGGATCAATTGTTTCCACATTTGATCTTGAAAAAATTGGTCGGATTGTTTCAATAAAGACATAAGACAAACTCTTGTGCAATAAAAGATCCCATAAATCTTTGTTACAAGGCAATGAACATTATCATGGAGGATCAGATTATTTTATCATTTCATTGAGGTAAATATGTTTTAAGAAAAAACAAATTATATAATTTCATAAACAACACTTCATAGTGTAAAGATATTTTTTGTAAGATACATGCATAACACGGGAAAATATACACAGTAGAAATATTGGAGAAATTGGAAAAAAAGGATATTTTAAAAAAAAAATGTCCATATATACTTTAGTTCTTTACCTTTGGTCATATAGGTTTTGTAATAACTAAAACCCAGTTATACCCTTAATTTTCAAAAAAACTTAAATAAAAAATACAAAAAGTTAAAACTAATTTATTTAGAAAATTAAAAAAAAAAAAAAAAAAAAAAAAAAAAAAAAAAAAAGTAAACCGAAACCTCTGTATGATTCTCGAAGGATTTGGTCCCGATTCACAGTCGTGGTTATGTTCATTGTGATCTCAAGTCCGATAATCTCTTTATCTTCTCTTGCAAAGATTCTTCGTGAGAGTTGAAGATTTCTGATTTTGGAAACACTAGAGAAGTCGGAGAAGTTCCAGGTCACTGGAAAATTGTGTTTACATGCCACCAGAGTCTCTCCACAACGGGGCCGCCAAGAAAACCCTAGATTTGCGGTCGTTAGGGTGCTTAGTGTTGGAGAGGAAAGCTGTGGAGTAATAGACCGTATTAAGTAATTCATACGTACGATAATATTCCAGAGAGTCCATATCTCTTCAACTTCTTGAGAAACCTGCAATTTTTGCAGCACATCCTGGCGGGCAAAATCATCAAAAGGAAAAGGAAGAGATAAATTCTAATGCTAAGATTATATTAATTCCCCAAATCGTTCCTTTGCAATGCATATCTCAATCACATTGAACAGAACCGGAACTATCTTATCTAATATTTGGACAGACCATATCAGAAATACAACTTACATTTTCATGATCACCACAGAAGTGGAAATCAAGTAACTCAGGCAAATCATTATGAAACGCAAAGATAAACATTAAACTGCAATACTCAGTTCTCTGTGGGAGTTTCCGAACAAAACATGAAAATAATTACCATGGTAGCCATAGTCATATTCTAACTCATAAGCGTCATTACAGAGGCATTAGAAAAGTATATACCAAAGCAAGGATTTAGTATATGACATACTCTTCTGAAACGAACGGGTTGCTCCTGGTTGTCCTAATCTTATCCAACATTTCACCTAGAAAAGGTTAGAGAAGACAGTGTCATAACTTAATTCAATAACAAACAAACAAACAAACATGGGAAGGAAGACAAAAAGGAGAGAATGTATCAACCAGAGAGTATAGAAGATACATAAATTGAATCGTTGATGTAAATGTCAATACATGAATACCTTTGCCATAAGAGTTAAACGGTAGACGCCGGTGATACTAATCATGGCGGCGTAGATTTAATGTAATAACACGTCGCAATTATCGTTAGTGTGGATTATATTAATTTTACAAAATTCACGTAAACCGTTTAACTGTTAATTTAAACCGAACTTGAACCAGAATCTTTAAACCGAGTCTATAAAGCCTATGAAACTTCAAGACTTCGAAGGCAAAAGAATTATGTGATTAATCTCATTCTCAAAACATATTTTTTTCGTGAGAACAGAGAAGGAAGCAGAGCAAAGAAGAGTAACGAAGAGGAAGAAGAAGATGATGATGATGATGGAAGAAAAAGTTATAGACCGTAACCTCAATATGACCATCGACGACATTGATCTCTCTCCTCCGTATTTTCCACTTTACGACTACTCTCCTTCCCCATCTGTCTTATTTTAAATTAGAAATCAGAGAAAACTCATTTAGAGACAATAAACTAGGGTGATCAGAGTTTATACACTTTTAATTTTTTTTAAAAAAAAATAGGATCTTAGATAAATTTTTAGTTTCCTTTTTTAAAACTTTACTTCCTATATTTAGTGAACTCTAAAATTTTCGGACTATACATTCTATATTTCTGTAGTATATATCTACTAATTTTTTAGAGATAAATTAAAAAAAATAAAACATATTCTAATGTTTTCAGAGCATAGAGTAAATCGTAGAAGGTTTTTACTAAAGCGTTTAGAACATAGAGTAAACCGTAGAATACATACTCTGAATATCGTAGAATATTGAATTTTGGACTACTAAACTATTTAGAACAAAAACTTTTTCTGAAATTAGTATAACATGAACAAAGTGGCAGAATACAAAATCCGATATTTTCAGAACAGTAGAAAACGTTTTCTAGATTTTTTATATCAAATTTTATCTATAAAAAAAATAACTTATATATGTTTTATTTTTTTTGTAAAAAATTGTATTACCTCTATAATTCTATATCTACATAGTTTCCTAGATTTCACTTTTTAAAACTTGTTAAATCTGATTTTGTTAATTTGTATGGGTATTTTAGGTAAAACTGACCATTTAAAAAAATGTGTATATGGACAAAACTTTTTTTAGTGATCCTTTATTTCCAATTTTCCCCAAAAAAAATAAAATAAAAAAATCATATTCCTTTTAGAAGACTAATTAATGGATTTTAATCTCATTTTGACTTATAAGAGAGAGACATGTTTAATTTGATTGCATACAACATCACTTCAATTTATATTCAAATTGTAAAGATATATTTCCTTTAATTGCCCAACTAACTGATTTCTTATCTTCTTTTGACTAATGTGAGAGAGAGACTAATATTTAATATGATTGTATACAACATCACTTAAAAGTTATTCTCAAAGTGCAAAAATATCTTTCCTTTAATTAAGGGATTTGTTTTTCTTAAAAGGCTAATTAATGGGTTTTTAATCTTCTTTTGTCTAATGAACGAGAGACTAATAGTCTTGTATAAATATCCAACAAAGGTATAATTGCTCATGTCCAGAACAAATCTATCTCTCAAGAAATTTGATCTCTAAGCTCTTCCTGTTTTCATTGTCTCATGTAATCTATACGCAACACTTTAACACTATTTGACCCAACCACTCTCATGTATACATTCATCTCTCAGCTCTTCCTGTTTTCTTGTTTCTGATTCATCCAACAGAAATTCTTATTCAATAACTGATACGATTTGAAGTATATGTATAATTTTCTTGCAATTGAGTACTAATCAAAGTATCAACCTTTTTAATTCAAAGTTTGGTGTTTGAGTATGTAAACTCATGTTCTATATTGATTTGTTTTCCAAATATTAAGATTGATTTTGTTTTATGAGTAGTAAGGCATATAGATCTAACAATATATTTTTACATGGATCTAACCTTATGCACTATTAGTTTTATTGTATGAAAGCTTTGAATTTTGGATACTACTGAAAGTTTATTTTGTATGAAAGCTTTGAATGTGATTTCAGTTTCTCTGTATGTTTAAAAGTTATTTCTTAACGAAATATTATTTAAAATGTGTTATTCAATACTGTTACTCAATTTGATTATATTAATTCATGTTTACTTTTTTAAAAAAGAGCTCATGGTCGATTTTATATGCTTTGTCAATCCAAATGCATTAATATATTTTGTGTGTTCACATAGGTGTCATGTAAATCATTGAAGTCCTTCAGAAAAATTAGAGGATTTCATACCACATTTTGTTAAAGGAAGTTATTAGACTTTCTTTGCAGTTTCAAATGAAAGATAAATAACATAATTATACGACAATTTTGCTTCTTTAATAAATATGTGAACCATTTAATTTTTTCATCAATAGTGTGATTCTAGTGTGTTAACTTTCAAATTCATGTCCTTATGGCAGTTTATAAAATGTGCATGCTTTGTTTTTGACAGGAGGTGATTTAAATGTTTTAGAAAGTGGAGATAGCAGAAATGATAAACAGAATTTGGACAATATAAAATTACAATGATAAAGGAGAGGCAACGGTCGAGGAGGCTTTATCAGGTATAAAAAAACATCATTTTGGGTAGTTTTAGCTTTGGAGGAAGAATTTATTTTGTTATTTTGACTTTTTAGTGGTTGAAAGGTAGCATCTACTAGACTGAATATTAACTATTTTTCTTATATATGCTTTGAAAAAACTATTTTTACAAGATATCATTACTTATAGTTTGATTTTACTTTTGTTTATCACTCTTAACTCATTTATTTAGTTTTTCTTTAGTGGAGCGAGAAAATATGAGCAAATACATGTCATCATTAGAATTAACGTAAGTTATTAGCTTGTGAACATTTTGAACGTGGTACAACTAATTCTGGCTTTATATTTTTAACATGACTAGTCTCTTCAATATGATGTGCCTTGTTGTAAACAATGGAAACAAACAAAGGTTTTCGTGTGGTACACTTGTACATCAATTGGAACAATCACTACTTTCTTCTTCATGCTCTAATCATGAAGAAAATGGTGGTTGAAGAGATAAGTTGAAAAGAGTAAAGGTACAAGATCATCTATATTTTCATATAAAATTATAGTTAGAAAATAACTTTTATTCAAGGAACTAGTAAACATTGATATTTTTGTGAAATTGGTGACTAACTTGACTAGTTTTACGATAAAACATGAGGATGAGTTGAGGATATAAGTTTATAAACACTGATCTCACCTTATGAGTTATAAGCACTTTGAGGTTCCATCGTCACACAAGATTCTTCCATAGATGGATATGAAATTGTGGTTGAGGTTGTAAGAATTGATCTCACTTTGTCATACTTCACAACATATAATGAAAAAATAGAAATGACGAAGGGGATGAAAATAGTGGTGGACAAAAACATGTATATATATATATATAGCTAGGGTAAATAACGAACAATATTTATCATTTAAGAGAATGTTAATATAACTAGATTGAATACTTGTATTAAGAATCTTACGGAGGAAAATTTTTATTGAAACATCAGTTCTACAACTTTGGTAAATGCATATCTCTTTGAGTTTGTGCAGCTTGAATAAGGACTAACTAGTCAAGGAAGTATCTCATGAAAGCCACGTGCCACATAGAAAAAATATGATGACCAATAGTCATGGCACATTTCATGGAAAACGTTGGTGACTGAATTTCTTATTCAAGCCTCATGACCCCAAATAGGTATACATTTTCTAATTTTCAAAATATTAATTTCATAAATATTGCTTTCTCTCTTTAGTACTCTCAATTAGGTAGTGAATCTAGTTATATTGGTAGTCTTTTAAATGATATTTATTGTTTGTTATGGCTCTAGCTCGATATATATACGTGTTTTTTCACAAAAGCTCCTTCATCAATTTCATTTTTTTTGATTATATGTTTTGAAATACAACATGGTGAGACCGATCATTGATGATCATGTATTTTTTGAAAAATGCTCTGTCTACCATCAAGTAAGATTTTTTACCTTTTGTAATCTTACCTTATAAAATCAACCAAATTTTTGTTTATGTTTTGCATAATATTTGTTATCCATGTTAATTATGCTAATATTCTCTTCTTCAACTATTCTGTTCTGTTTTAGGGTGTCTCGCCACGTGGTGTCGTACATGAGCAAATGAATCCACCTACTAATATTGATGTAAAGGAAATGAAAGCTCCGATTTATATAGACCAAACTAAGCAGGTATATGAGTTTATGTTTTGATTGGTATTACTTGTGAACAAATAATATGATGCAACTCAAAGTTTAAATATTTTGTTTGTTTCTTGCATTTAAAAGAAAAACCTTTACAATCAAACCGCCGATGATTAAAAAAATAACACAATAAAATTATCGGCGGTTTGATTGTAAAGAATTTTTTATTTTTTTTGATGCAAGAAACAAACAAGATATTTAATAAATAATTATATTAGAAAATTAAGCATTCACATCATGATGTTGGTAGTGCCGTCGTCTCAGTTTTGTGTTATCTTTCTCTTCCTGTGGGAGAGTTTAATTCCGACCCTAATCTGGTCTCAATCCAAGAGTTTTTGTGTCGGTTTCTTTCCGTCTTCGAACGGTGTTTGTCGTTTCATCATAGAAACGTGTCACTATCAACATCAAAGGGGATATGCTTCTTATTTGGATCTATCCTATTTAAGAAAGGGAGATCCATTCTGGATTTGGGATCCAGGAATATGTGATTGTGTTTTATTCGCTTGGGGGATGGAACTATGGATGCTTGGCTTCGATTACTGTCGGATGGTGATATTGTTTGATACTTTTGGATTTAGAGATATGTTCACTGGTTACAAAACAAAGGAATCAACATTAACCGGCGGTGATGTTGATGGTTACTTCTTAAGGTCGACAATCTACCCATTGTTGGAAAAATTATGGAGTTCTTCACTAACTCAAGAGAATTTCATTTATGTATTTGGTCCGAGACGGAAGCGATGTTCTCAGCGAGTATCATTAACTCAAGAGAATTACCCACCACCTTTTGGTTTGGGTTTGCAATTTGGTTTTTCGACATAGGAATTGGCAAGGTTAGGGTCAACGAAGAGGCTCGGGACAAACTAATGCTTGTTTGGGATATTTTCGAGAGGAAAACAAGGTCAGCATTTCTTTTTCTTAGAAAAACACTGATACAGACTAATTGGTATCAGATTGTTGACTGTTCAGAGCTATCAACGAAAGCAATGGTTTGGTATTGTAACGGTTTTGTAATTTGGTATTTCTACAAAAAAAGTACCGAGAAGAACTTTTGTATAAGAAGATCGAGTACCGAGGAGGAAAATAACGGTTTCATTTGGCCGTTAGCGAGTAAGGCTTTAAAGAAAGCATCGTCAAATTCACTCTTTATTTTTTATCATCTTCAGTATATGGCGCATATTTCTGCTTATGTAATAATTTGCTTTCGAAGTTTCTGTAATGACCTTGTAAACTCATGTTGATATCAATGAATGAATTTGTTTAGCAGAAAAAAAAAACTAGAAAATGTATACCTATTTGGGGTCATGAGGATTGAATAAGAAAATCAATAGCCAATGTTTTGCATGAAATGTGCCATGACAATTGGTCATCATATTTATTCTATGTGGCATGTGGCTTTCATGAGATACTTTCTTGACTAGTTATTTTTTATACAAGCTGCACAAACTTAAAGAGATATACATTTACCAAATTTGTAGAATTAATGTTCCAATAATTTTTTTCCCTCCGATTTTTAATACAATTATTGCATCTAGTTATATTAGCATTCTCTAAAATGATAATTATTGTTTGTTATTTACTCTAGCTCTCTCTCTCTCTCTCTATATATATATATATATATAAACATGTTTTTCACCACCACTATCTTCATCCCCTTCATCATTTCTATTTTTTCATTATATGTTGTGAAGTATGATCAGCTATTTACGTAATGTTATGCGCATAAGGCTCGCCAGATTCCATCCTCGCATATGAATCTTACGTAGGTGGATATGGAATTACGGTGGAGGTCACAATGAATTGTTTCACCATGTTATGCTTCACGAAAGATAAAGAAATATTAGAACTGATGAAGATGATGAAGATACTGGTGGTGAAAAACATGCCTTTATATAGGATACTAAATAACGGTATTTTGATTATCACAAAACCCCCGTTCATCATCTTCATTGTTCCCGGTTTTGATTATATGTTGTGAAGTATAACAAGGTGAGATTGATATTTGCAACATTGACCGCAATTTTAAATCCATCTATGGAAGAATCTTGTGGGCGGATGAATAATGGCAAGCCTTATGGGCAAAATGTTAGGCAAATACCATATTAGAAAGAAAATGAACTTCCCAGAAACCGGGAGATAAATGCTTGAAATCTTTTTGTTTCTCGTGTATTTAACCTATTTTATGAAAATCTAGACTAAAACAGTTACATCCTTTTGATGCCGAAAGAGATAACAAAGATCTAGAGATGTTGTTTGTTCAAAAAAAAAAAAAATCAACAAGGTTATGAGCTCACTGAAGCAGTGAGGTTGCAATTCACACAGTAATTCATTTCAGTATTGTTAAATCTCCAAAACCAAAAAAAGAAATAATAGTAGATACAAAATATATGATTAGAATTCAATGTTTTTTTCTCTACTTACTCATACCTAATTCTTTGACTTGTTTTAATGTATAGTCAGGTTATGTGTCAAGCTTAATTTGTCACCGGCTAGGATCAAAAAAATTATGAAATTCAATTGTTAAGTCAAAGTTTAAAAAGTAATGGAAATTTTCTTTTAGAATAAGCCTTGGTTTTAATAAATGTGGCTGATGTTTTGGAAATTTTCTTTCTGCTAAAGTTGTTATTTACAGTAAAACCTCTATAAATTAATAATGTTGGGACCATGACATTTTATTAATTTATAGTGATATTAATTTATCGATAAATTAATAATAATTATTTTACAGTAAATAATAATTATTAATTTATAGATATATACTTTAATCGTTTAAATATCTAAAATTATGAATTGAGACAATTTATCAAAATAAGATTAGACTTTAAGATGTTATCAGTTTAGAATTGAATTTATAATATTTAGAAAACTCTATATATTACAAATACTCTATAAAACTATCAAAATGATAATGGTGCATATGTAGATATTGAAAACTTAAAAAAAAACTTAACTATTTTTATGACATTGTATAGAGTATTCTCTATCATTATAGTTTGAAAAGACAACATAACAATTATTTATAGATATAAGTTTTAAAAGAAAATTCAGAATTTTAAAGTATACATATATCAACATATATATATATATATATAAATGATTATTAATTTACGATATTATTGGAACCATATTTTACATGAGGATTTCAAAAAAATTATTATCTTATTATCTTATCAAATTTTAATATTTTTTACACTGGCCCGACTTGAGACTAGCAAAATTTATTAATTTATAGTGTTTATTAATTTATAAAGTATTAATTTATAGAGGTTTTACTGTATACATCTTGCAAGGACAATTTGTAAAAACAAATTGGAGTTTTAAACTATATTTAAAAAAAAATCCTAAAATCGCTCCATAATAAATCTCAATTACCATTTTCCAAATTCCTTCTCCGCTTTCATCCTTATATGATTTTATTTGCTTTTAAAATTATTTTATTATACAAAACATATGTATAATAAATATAGAAGGTTTTTTTTGCATATGTTGCAATTTGAATTTTCTAAAACAGACGTATATTAAAATGTATATATAACGTTCTATACCGGATATAAAATTTTAGACAATGGTTCAAAACCATTATAAATAAGACTAATATGTTTAAAGGACGAGGTCATATAGCGGGACGGTTTGGATTTGAAACAACCCGACCTTTTTTTTATAATACCCTAATATTTATTGATCTCATACTCATTAGCAACTTAGCACCAATCAACAACAGCGGAAAATATAAAACATTTCCAATAATCCAATAACGAACAAACGAATAACATAAATCCAACATCATAAACATGTCACAAAGAAAATCACAGAACTAGCAACCTAGCATCCGTTCTAGACAACTAAGTTCCACTCTATCATCCTATCAGAAGCACATAGCAAATAACCGAGCCTCTGGAACATCCTCCTCTTCTGCGCCTTGATTCCACGTTCACACTTTTCCTTTACCTGCACCACAACACTTATGAGATGCGTGAGTATTATGATAAATACTCTGTCAGGCAATCTTCCCATCTACTGGGCTATACACACAATTGAAAAGACAAGCATAATCAAATACATAAAGAAACAAGCAAACAAAACATCTCCGAACGTCAAAACCTAACCGCGTCGACCATTGCACTCCTTTCATCGATCGATGCAGTCGCGCGACACAACGCCAAGAACGATTTCCTCTTACTCTCCTAGGCTCTAAGATGCGAGAAACCGAATCCAAATATTAAAAAACTCACAACAAGCATTCGCCTACTAGCACATAAGAAAATAACTCCCAAAAACACCCAAGCAAACATCTAATCGCTTAGATCAGAGCCATGGTCACGCACTCACCTTTGCGAATAGACCACACACGACAAGAGACAACACCATAACACACTTAACACGTTCAGGGCCTTAGATCTCCAACCATAGGAACAGATCTCTCAAGAACAGGAACATATCTCGTAGGAACTCTCTGGAAAACTCTTTCTCTCTTTTGTAGAAGGTCAATATGGCTAAACAAGTCAAGGGCGTAGACAATAAACGTTTTATATCGACCCCTATGTTTCCAAAACCCCAAAACGCAGCAACAAATGTGTTTTGCTTAACTAGTCCCGTAGAGGAAAATCTTTCATTGACCGATGCAGGCTTACATCGATCGATGCACATCTCAAAATAAAAATTCTGATTTGCGGATGTTACAATTCTCCCTCACCATCACGGATTTGTCCTCAAATCTAGCACAAAGACCAACATTCAAGGATCTCCCGTGCAACCAACACTATGGTTCGCACATCCTCCGACTACCCCATGAGGAGTCTATCTGGCCAATAACTCGCGTCTCTGATATTATTCACTCTCAACTCATGCATCTCCCTCGCTCTTAGGTCTCAACCTTTGAATCTTACCGTCTGGCTACCATGCCTCATCCCTTAAGCTATGATATCAAGGAAGTCTAATATTTCTCTCTTCTATCACTATTGCGCGCCTTCGGATCGTCACCCGAAGTCAATATACCAATTATATCATCAAGCCACAATGTCCTTCGAGATAACGGTACACAGGGACCTAATCATCCCACATGAGTTGTTCGAGATCTCATATCTCTAGAGAAATTATTCTAAGCTTGATCGAGTACCACGCTGATCAGAACTACCTGTATACCTAACGTAGAACATCATAATATCCTACAACCAACCATCGCCACAAACGCTGCTGTAAGACCCCGACCCTAAAATTCCGTACCAACCCGTACATATTCGTTAATACAATTTAGGGCCTATCGATTTTTAATTCGTTAATTAAAAAATATGCGACAGCGGTTAAGTAAAAACGGGTTAAACTAAACATAAACATGCATCCAAATACCATATGGGGTTCTAGTACAATGAGAGTCATGCCAATAAACTAGTACATCGTTTTAAAATACTAGAACAAAAATAAAACTATCCAAAGCCACCATCCTCTCCCTTCCTTGTCTTCATCACGCAATCAAGACTAAATAAACCATCAGTCAAGAGATCGACCATAGAACTCGGCATAAGCACGCACTCACCTTCGGATTCGATCCTAGGTGCTTACTCTCTATTTTCCATTGTTCTATAAGTACGGTCTCCAATTCGGTCTGTTTCAAAACATGGACTAATCGCCCATCGTTACCATCCGATGCTAAGACCATAAAATCATCGACGGACTAAGGTTGGAGGATCACTTAACAATCTCTCCCTCGACTATGACTTAGGATCTCTCGGTTTAGGCTCGACGGAACTCTCTCTCTCTCTTTCTCTAGCGGTTGTTTAAGGATGTTTATGTGGTGCTCTCTCGAGAGCTTAGGGTTATAATCCTATATATAGGGTCGGCTAAACCGCCTTGCGCTTCCCAAAATGATAATCTTTATCGTGTCCCAAGTTCCCTTCTTTTTTGCAACTATCCTTATCCTACCCGAATTGCCTTTTCCGCGAGTTTCCATTTTTCTCGAGTTTCCTTTTCCATGAGTCGGCCTAAATCTTTCGCAAAGATTTCCGAGTTCTCAAGCCATCCATCGGCCCATTGTCATGTCGACCCATCCTGGTCCCATCGGACCGATCCTCCATTCATCGATGTGACCATTTACTCAACAGTCCCCACTTCACTGTCACTCGTATTGTCACTCGTCCTGTCACTTATACTAGAAAATTCACTATCCCATTTCATCCAAAAACTTACATGCATGCATCATCAATCACTGTAAAACTTGAGATCCATTTTCTTCAATTCAGACATCTGTTCACTATAGTCACTTCGGTAGTCTCGAACTTTCCATTCTCATTCAGATCCCCTTAACCTATCGAACCCATGGCCAATGTCCAACTATACTTCCGTTTGTCTCTACGTGTACCGCCGCACGTACCGGTTATGTACCACTACTCGTACCGCGTACATACCCCTACACATACTGCTACCCGTATCGCATGCGTACCGCGACACATACCACTAGTTCGCCCAGTGAGGGTCGTTACAGCTGCCCCTAAGGCCACAACACGTCACAACAACAACAATTATGTCGCAAACACCCTAGAAATGCCCCACAGGACCGCCACCAAGGACAAACACGTAACCAGGACGACCACCATGGTATCTAGCGTCACTAAGACCACCACCAAAATATCCAGCATCACCAAGAAAACTATTCTGAAAGGCATCACCAAGAACTCTGTCACCAAGAACACCATTAGGATACAAAACATTACTAAGAATAATACCAGTGACAAGCGTTACCAAGACCTTTGTCACCAAGACCACTGTCAGGGTACTAAACGTCACTAAGACCTCTATCAAGGCACAAGCATCACCAAGACAACTCCATACCCTGATACAAAATGTCACCAAGACCGCCACCCAGGCAAACATCCCGCAAGATCATGACTATGATCGCCACACTCTCCGAAAATAGCAAAGTTCTAATGCCCATAAAACTTTCTATTTATGGAACTTTTGATTTATAGAAACTCCAAGCTATTTCCTTTCCAAGACATCATAAGTCCAATAAAAAAATACTCATCTTTTTAATCATAATATGTCATAATCGTTACAACCTTAACGAAAATACATAATCAAAAATAAGATACAACGACACTAAGCCAACATCACGCATCTCGAGCACTAACTCATCTTTGTACTTAGTCTCACAACCAACCACCCCTAAGCGACCAAGTACCAAGAGAGATGGGCTATAATACATAATCCACTCCAGCCACGGATTACACCTTACCACCACCACATCGACTCTAGGACCGAGGTTAAGCAAGTTCAAACCTCGGCCTTCTTTTCGAATCACTTCTTGAACATTTTCTACATCCTCGCCTTTAGCTCCCAAGTCTCCTCCTACACTCCATCACAGTCCCACTGGACTCTCATCAAAGGAATCTTCTTCTGCCAAAGTTCCTTGATCCGCCTCTCAAGAATTTTCACCTGTCTTGCCTTAAGAGTCATGTTAGGCTGAAGATCTACAGGAATCTTAGCCAACATCTTGTCATCTTTGTGAAGACACTTCCTCAACATCGACACATGGAAGACCTTGTAAAATGCATGCATAACTTCACAGAGTGTATGGATTTACCTTCAAAATGACAAGACTGAAACAACCACGGACATTGTCACGATCGGCATCCCATTACTATGTATCCCGTCCATCTTATAATACTAGTGAAATTAAATCCTTCTCTTGAAATTTAATAATCCAGCGCTCTTACTCTTTTCTTCCAACACCTAGAGGTCTTCTTGATTATTATGCAGCAACTAACTTGTAAACAGTGCGAACCAATACAAGGCACAACTGAGAGCAAAACCATTATCATTTGTTAGGAGTTTCAAGGACATTCCTCACTAAAACCTCCAATAACCACAAAAATTTTCGACAAGAAAAATACTTCTGGTTCACATCTCCACAAAAGACACTTGTCTCGCGGCACTAACTCCCAACAGAGATTAATTTCTTTACAATCATTTTCCATCACGACGAAAATTTCACTTTCATCACCACAACTTCAGTTAAGTCTTCTTTCCACACTTCCACACAATCAACTTTATTTTAGTCAATGTTGAGTCTTGACACCAAGTTGATTGTGATTTCCTGACCTAGGAACATTAAGAACTTCTGTTTCTGTTTCCAAACATGAGGACTTGAATTGAGCTTCTTTTCCTGCTTTGATGCAGAGCATAAAGAAGATAACAGAAAAGCCCAAAAAATCCAAAATATTATGAGATGATCAAGGACAGCAAAATGAATCCACATGAGAAAGCAGATCACAATTTGGGTTTACTGATTGAAAGTTAAGACCAAATTTCCAAAGCAGATAAAAAATGCTATAAACCTGCCAACAGCTAACTTTGGGAACAGTTTCCCATCAAATGACATAGAATCATAAAGATAACTTTATATCATTGGAAAGATCTTGCTTTCAAGATTCCAAAACATCTTTCAATGCACAAATCCGAGGTCAATAGCAAAGTTAAACGTAGAGGCAAAGTCAGTTAAGAAACCATCTTCAGCTTGTTCTTCTGTAGTACATTCTCTGATTCTCTATATTGGAAATCATTGCGTCTTTGTCTGCATGTGTTCTCAACATCTTGTACGCTACATATTTTTTGTGACTTTCTTTGTATATGTAAAAGTCTTGTTCATTGCTTCTGTATCTATACCCATGGTTGTATCAGATTTGTTCACTGCTTCTTGATCATCTCTCTTGAGTATAATACTTTTTCATCATCTTTTGATAACGATATTCTACCTCTAGTGATTCAATGGTTGCTCAAGAATCCTCCACAAACCTGCAACAAAAATTCTAAGCTAACAAAGTATGTGCTTGAAACTGACTATTTTTGTGGTGGTGGTGAATGATGTATGGAATGATGACTTATGAATGAATGGATGTCAAGGTGTTTCAATTCCCCTTATGCAATTGTAGTATAAGAGGTGTCAATCCAATCTGAGTGTTTGTGAACAATCAAGATGTGCATATGAGTCTTAGTCAAGCCAGATGTAAAGGTTGTTTGTCACTAACAATCCTATGATGAAATGGAAAGTGCAGAAAGTAAAACTACAAGAACTAGGAGCTAAATGCAAATGGAACAGAGTGATTATGACAAACAGAAATAAAAACTATGGAAATGCAAGTATTGAACTAATGCAAGGTAAGTAATGAACAGGATACTAAATGAATGCAACAGAAATGCAACTAGGGTGAAACAGGACAAACACAAATCATAAACACAACTTCTGGGTTGGAACTCGAGCAAGCACTCGATCGAGTGCTGATCGAGTGCAGGGTCGAGCTGGAGAATACGCAAAACAGAGCAACACAAGAAAAACAGAGCAATACCAAAACGAATCAAACAACGATCAAACAACAGGATTTAAGCTAAGAAATCAATAAACAAGGAAGGTCTCGAGGAGGGATTCATGGGCTGGACTATGGTTGAGGTCATCTAACTTGGTCAACAAATCTCAAACAACTTGAGCTAATCTCTAGACATATATTTCTAAGACATGTTTAATCCACTCTCATGGCAAGAAAAAATCAAACTCATGCATCTCTAGACTTGTTCTCACAAAGTAAAGAATCTACACAAGCAGGCATTAAGCAATATGTCAAAAAATCAAACAAGACTTCTAATCTCTTAGCAAGCCTAATGATAGTCTCTAGATCTAGCCTTATCTATGCTCCTTAGACATTGGTGTGATGCTAAGAGGCTTGAAATCAGATCCTACCCTCTCTGATATAGGATCAGCATTAAGAACATCTAGCCTAGAAGAGATCTACAACAATCAAGCTTGACCAAATCAAACAAACCTCAAACACAACCCAGCTAACCCATCCTCAAGATCCTAAGCAACTACTCACAAGCATACATGATGAACATCAAAATCATAAACCCAGAAAATACTGAAACTTGCATCATTAGAAAGATAAATCAAAGATCTACAATATTGAAAAAAGAACCAAACTCAAATTCTCAATATTTAGAAAGTTATGAAACCAACAATATTGAAGAATTTAGTCTTTTTCTCCTTTTAAAAGAAGTACAAGATCTAAGAAAATAAAAGTGCAAAAGGAATAATTCTAAAAAAGGTAAAAACTAGGTTTTTGACTCTCTAAAAAGCTGGACTCCTTTGGTGGCTGCAGGTACAAGCCCTTATATAGAAAAAGTAGTGGAAGCCCTAAAAACGCTAAAAGACAAAATAGTCAGGCGGCTCGACCAACTCGACCTGGTGCTCGGTCGAGTGACCGGTCGAGTTGGCTCCTCTTGTGCTCCTCCCACTCGGTCGAGTCCCTCTCAGCACACGGTCGAGTGTCTGGTCGAGTGGGCAGTCGAGTTGGACTTCGGACCTTGGTTCTTCAGCCATAGCTCTCTTGCTTTCTCCTCATGATTGCTTCACTTCTCCTCAGCATTGCTTCCATGCTCCTTAAGCTCCAAAATCACCTGTTTATGCATGAAAAGATGCAAATGCAATGCAACTAAACTCTAATGCAAGAACAGTCCTAAAGCTATGCAATAATGGTCAAAATGGATAGCAAAAGATGCAAAAGATGTGAATATATTAAGGGAAAACAGGGTAAAATATATGAACATCAACACCCCCAAACTTAGTCTTTGCTTGCCCTCAAGCAAATGATCAAGACATAAGAAGGTAGGTGAGGTTTGAAAGTGGGATCTCAGCTCCTAAAGCTTGCAAATAGACCATCTAGAATCCATGTCCAAGTTACTAGTACTATGATGCAAGTTGAATGAGCTGTACTTAAAGATTTTAGACAAGCATATCACAACCTTTACTAATTTGAGCCTTAGATGTCCACATGCATTCAAATCAACTATTTCCTTTAACATTCATTCATCAAGAACATGAATCAATTATATGCAATGCTTAAACTCATTTGGCTTGGCAGTAAAAGGTTTAGAGACAATGATGGTCTCTCTTTAGAGTGGGGTTTATCAATATCAAGGTTCTCTCATAAAAAATGGATTGAGCTTTAGAAGAATGCTAAAGGTAAGAACACTTATACACATACAAGAACAAAACCTTGTCTACCCAAAGGCACCCAAAGTGTTTATCCTATCAATCTAAACCCAATTGATCCTAGTGCTACCCTTTAACTTCTTCTCTTCTCTTTCACCCTTTTCTCTTTTGATTTTAAAGTCTTAGGAGAGGTTTCTTATTTGATCTTTCTAGTGGAATGGGGGATTCTTACTTATTTGCTATGGTTCTCTTTTCTTCTTATTCTTAAGGCATAAAAGCATTTTGCTAAACTCTTCTTTTTCTTTCTTTATTTTCTTTGATTGAAACCATCTTTAAACAATATCATACTTCCCATTCTTTCACTAGACTTTGATTTTACTTAAAAACATTCCCCTCCTAAAGACTCTAACCTTTTCTTTCTCTTTTCCTCTTTTCTTTTCTTTCCTTTTTCAAACAACCAAATCCCAAACCCAACAATGAAATCACCTAGTCCTATCTAGTTTGGAAAATGCAAAATAGAACTACACAAGACATTATTCTTGTCAGTTCAAACCTAACACTTTCTACCAAGCTCAATCCCAAAAAGGCCTCACACACTTAAGAATAAACATGGCTTGAAAGAAGGGTTGGTTAAGGGTATTGGAAACTGATTTTAATGATTCAATCAGCTACTTGGATCAACAAGAGTGGTAAAAAGGAGAAAGATGATCCAAATATGTATATGGTATCCATGAGTTTAAAGCAATGCACACATTGATATTTAACAGTCAATATTAAGTTCTTATAAGTAGGAAATGACATCAAATCACAACATGCTTCAATTTAGACCAAATGCAATGCAGGAATTCAAGGTTTGGTTCAATCTTATGCTTCTAACCACTCAACTAGCATCAAAGTACTATTAACTTGGACATTGATCCTAGTCTAGTGAATTAAACAAGCTAACAAGGCAAAACTCATCATAGATCCCTAATGCAAATGTTATACAATCCTACATGAAACATGCTAAACAAGATGCTATTATGCAATGCAAACTACATGAACACTATTTTTTTTATAAAGATTTTTGCAAAATTTTTCAAATTTTTAGGGTTTTTCTATGCCTTAGATGCTATGCAAGTATTAACATGATGATGCTAAAAATTTGAAATAAGAAAACAAAACACAACATCAAATGCTATCTCAAACCCTCCCCCAAACTTAAATCACACAGTCCTCTGTGTGAAAGAAATTTGTAAGAGGATTCAAGATCAAAAACAAAACACAACATCAAATGCTATGGTATTTACAAGTGAAGGTGATAGTGGTACCTCAAGGATTGGAGAAGAAACTGTCCACATCCTCTTGCATGCTGTCAAAGGTGTAATTGGGGTCTTGTTGATGACTTGGAGGTGGAGATTGGGGCAGCTCGACGATGGGAATCGACCGGGACTCGGTCGAGTACGTGCTCGAGTGGGGGGGGTCGAGCTGGACCGCGAGTGTTAAAATTCTGACCTTGCTGCTGGTAGAACCGCTGGTAGAGTGCTGGATCCATGAAGTACTGGGGTGGGATGGGAGGTTAACCTGGATATCCTGGATAAGCAGCTGGAGGTGGGAAGCCATAAGGTGATTTGGGCTGGAACTCGGCCGAGTGCATCTGGGGTGCTCGGTCGAGTGGGTGCTCGAGTGACCCGGTCGAGTGCCTCGAAAATTGTTGTTCTCGTCTACTTGAACTCCTCTTCCTCTGATTTGGCTCGTACATTGAAGCTTTAACTGGTTCCACAGGGTTTGCAACTCTTGAGAGTGCTCTAGTTGAGCTACTCCTCCTCAAAGGGCTTGAATGGCTTGGAGATGAGTTTGCACTCTTCAGCTCAGCAATCTCCTTTTTTAGGCCCTTGATGGACTTAGCCATATTGGTCACCTTTTTCTTAAGCTTATCAAACCTCTTCCCATGCCACTTGCTCCACTTTTGTAGGATAGTTAACCTCTTGCTAGTCTCTCTCACTCCTCTGCTATCCCTTGGGTTGGGCTCATAGTCTTCAAAGTAAAATTGCTCCTCCCCATCAGCCATTTGCACATCTCCAGCTTCATCAACTCTAGGTTGAACTATCCCATCAAACAAGAACTCATCAGCTGGCCAAAAGTCAATGTTTGCTCCTTCTTGAATGGTGGTGAGCTCTTGGTTAGGTAAGATCAACTGTTTTTTCCCAACTGTTGGAAGCTCAAAGTTGAAGATGTGATTTCCTTGATGCATTTCCTTGGCCAATATGAGAGTGGAGGTGAGGTAGCTTGAGTCAATCCATCTTGGCAAAACCTTCTCTCCTCTACGTGGGACCTTGGCAGCTTGTAGTATTGGAGTGATGATGCCTCCAATGGCTAAGGCTCCTCTTGACCCTTTGTTTTGTAACTTGCCTACCCAACTTCTCAAATATATCATGTGGTCAATGAGCACCATTGCAAGGTCAGTCTCCACAGTGGTCCCAAGAATGATGGTTCCATTTCTTGCCTCAAGGATGATTCCATTGAGAGCCATGTCAATTACCTTGAGCTCACCCTCATTGAGATTTCCAGTCTCCTTCCTAGCAAAGAATTTATTTGCTAAGGCCTTGTGGAAGTACCTTAGGACTGGGCTTCTTATCTTTGAACTCTTGGTCTTGGAGGATGAATAGGTGATTTTGTCTCCAATGGTTTCCCAAATGGCATAGAGCTCCTCTCTTGGTATCATCAAGCTCCTATTACTACCAACTTCAAAACCAAACACATTTGCTATCTTCTTCAAAGAAAGCTCATAGTTCTTCCCCTTGATTGTGAAAGCAATATGACCAGCTCCAAAATCATCATCCTTCCTTGCATATGTGTGCAGCTTGACTGTGGCTAGAAACTCACAACTTTCTTCTTTATACCCCTCCATGCAAAGCCCCATGAACTTGGTTAGGTTGCTCTTCTCAAAAAGGTACTCCACATCTTTATCAATAGCTAGCTTCTCCATGGTTTCCTTGTGTGAATACCTAGTTCCCAGGAACTCCATTCTCATGAAGGCTTCATAAAGTTGCCTCTTTGTCAATCAACAAGATTCTGCTTCTCCATCATCCTCTCCCTCTTCTTCTTCACCTTCTTCTTCACTCTCACTCTCAACCTCCTCCTGTTCAATCTCAACTGCTGGCCTCTTCCCTTTGGCCTTGTTTCTCCTCATGAAATCACTAAGAGTTGGCTCCCTTTCTTCTTCACTTTCAGTTCTCTCAGGATCTTCCTCGACTGACTGATTTCTTGAACGCGGCATCTGGCTCGATCGACCACTCGGACCACCACTCGATCGAGTGCATGCTCGAGTGGGGCGTCGAGTGGCTCTTCCAGCTTCTCCTCTTGATTGTAGGCGATCATCAAAACGTTCCATGGAGCTTGCAGCCGCTTGTTGAGACTTCCTTGTAATCCTTGAAGACATTTTCGAATAGAACTGAAGGGAATAGACTCAAACCTTAAGTTTAATAGGTTAGTGACCCAAAAACTTATAAGAGCTGAGCTTGAGCAAAAGATGAACTTTGAGAGAGATTTTAAAACTTGATTTTAGTTGTTTTGAGCAAGTGAGAGAGTGTGAGAGACATTGGATCGTGTAAGGCTTTATTTAAAGAAGCTAAGGGGGCAAAGAGACAAGGGTGGAGCGTCCATACCATTCAAATTTGAAATGAGAATCTTTGACCTGCTTTTTGCTGCCACTCGACCCCACACTCGACCAGCACGTGGTCGAGCTCCTTGACCAAAGTTTGAAATTTCAAAAAATTTCTTCTTGTTCTTCCCTCCACTTGATCATTCTAGAGAAATGAGAATCAAGTGGGCCTTAGTTCTTTGCCAACTCGGTCGAGTACCTCTCGTGGGCTGGTCGAGTGGGCTTGAGAATCTCCTTCCCTAAGTCCAAATCTCTCCATACCCATCTACACTTTCATTGAAAGTCCTGCCCAACACAAACATAAAACAAAACACATCAAAACTACTAAGAAAATAAAGCATATTTACAAAGGATACCTTAGGGACTTCCTCCCTAGTGAGCTTGTTTAGAGTCACTAATCTTGACTTTGGCTACCTTCTTAGGCTTTGTTTAGATACCAAGGAGGTGATGAAATCCTCCCTGGCACTTCTTGATCATTGTGAGTCTGATCCTTGATCACCTCACCCTTAACACACAAACCATATTTCTTCTTGATTTTGAGCCTTGGTCTTGCTTTCCTCAAAGACCTCTTGTTTAGCTTGACTTGGAGATCCTTAACCATACCAGTCAACTCTTGAAGAGGGAGATTGTCCTTTGGAGTTGCCACTACTCACAAGCATACATGATGAACATCAAAATCATAAACCCAAAAAATACTGAAACTTGCATCATTAGAAAGATAAATCAAAGATCTACAATATTGAAGAAAGAACCAAACTCAAATTCTTAATATTAAGAAAGTTATGAAACCAACAATATTGAAAAATTTAGTCTTTTTCTCCTTTTAAAAGAAGTACAAGATCTAAGAAAATAAAAGTGCAAAAGGAATAATTCTAAAAAAGGTAAAAACTAGGTTTTTGACTCTCTAAAAAGCTGGACTCCTTTCGTGGCTGCAGGTACAAGCCCTTATATAGCAAAAGTAGTGGAAGCCCTAAAAACGCTAAAAGACAAAATAGCCAGGCGGCTCGACCAACTCGACCTGGTGCTCGGTCGAGTTGGCTCCTCTTGTGCTCCTCCCACTCGGTCGAGTCCCTCTCAGCACACGGTCGAGTGTCTGGTCGAGTGGGCAGTCGAGTTGGACTCCGGACCTTGGTTCTTCAGCCATAGCTCTCTTGCTTTCTCCTCATGATTGCTTCATTTCTCCTCAGCATTGCTTCCATGCTCCTTAAGCTCCAAAATCACCTGTTTATGCATGAAAAGATGCAAATGCAATGCAACTAAACTCTAATGCAAGAACAGTCCTAAAGCTATGCAATAATGGTCAAAATGAATAGCAAAAGATGCAAAAGATGTGAATATATTAAGGGAAAACAGGGTAAAATATATGAACATCAGTGCTCACCCAAAATTGTATAAGAGCAAGCCACTTTTGATCTTCTTTGGCTTCATTTAAACCTTCCCACATCAATCTTCTTGGACTACGTCTACCTTGTACCAGCAAGCCTGTTATATACAAAAACCAGGACTCTAGTTTGCAAACTGATATCTCTGGTGGCCTTGGAGAATGAAACAATTCAATCGAGCCACGTCTCGAGTCATCCAATCGAGCCATGTCTCGAGTCACCCAATCGAGCCACGTCTCAAGTCGCCCAATCAAGCCACCACCACTCGAGCCACAACTCTAGCCATCACTCGAGCCACTGGTTGAGAGATTCAGCTTTTGACGGCTTCATTAAAGTTGTAGAGAACTGAATCATCTTTCCAATGTCGTTTATTTCCAGCCAATCGGAGGTGTGGTTCAAGAGTTATCATCGTTGTAGTGGATGCATATACACCCAGCTCGAGCCAACCTCCCCGCACCTCCTTCGAGCCGACCACGCTCGAGCCAGTTTCACTCACACTGCTCAAGCCACTCATACTCACACCATTCAAGTCACTTTCATATACCAATCGACCCACTGGACGCACACCGACTCGATCACACATGTCAGGAGATTCCCAAATCGACTCTTTACCTTGTCTTTTTAAGTTTTAGGGATTTACATGTTTTTACTATAAATACATTTTGTTAAGTCTTGGCTTGGGACATCTTTTTCTCGTTTTTTTCTTAAGGTTTTACCTAGCCACCTAAAACGTTCTCAGACTTTGTATCCCGATATCATTTAATTTATTCAGTTTTTGCATTTGATTTCTTCTACAAAGTTGTTCTTCACATTTTTATCCATCTAATGATGCTTGATTCAATGTTTTATAAGTTTGTATCATTGATGATGATTTCTAGATCCGAGTAGTGTTAGAGTTCTTGAGGATGGGATAGATTAGGTGGAGGATCTTAGGATGTAGGGTGTTTAAGGTTTGATTTGTATGATTCCCTTCTCGACTAGAGTTAGAAATACTAGTTTCTCTCTCATAAATTGGAACTAGGTCTTAGACATTTCCACACCCAAAAGGTGTTTGATGAAATGTCTGACCAACTAGTACCAGAGACTTACATTCCTAGCCTAAGAGATTAGTTGTCTAGGATATTTGTTGACGTGATTGAACTTGTTTGTCATGCCATGCTTGATCATGTTTCTCTAGTGAGAGCTAGGTTTGGAAGTGGTTGAGCCTGAGTAGCTTATGTCAAGAGATTGGATTAGCTAAGTCGTGATGTTCATTGTTTAGGGATAGTTTTCTTTTGGCATGTTAAACACTCTATACACTAGGATACTCCATCGACATCAATTACTCCCATCCTTAGGTCTTCTATCTTTCTGATTTTTATTACATCCTGAAACCATTTCTGATCTTACTATTTAATTCTTTCTTAGACTCGTTTTCTGTTTTCATTCATTTTCGCTTCTTGTCATACATTCTCATTACTAGTCCTGTAGCTCATTTTCGTTTTGCATTCTGATTATTCTATGATTGTTAGATAAAAACACTCTCTTTGAATTGGCTTGACTTGTGATTCCTTGATTGCATCTCAATTGTTAGTAAAGTTTCCCAACTGGATTGACACCTTAAGTATTACAACTGCATAAGGGTGATATGATCCTCCCAAGGAATCGGTACCTTCGAGTTGGTAGATAGAGACACCTTGATTCTAAAGACGATGAAGCCTCAAGAATAAGGATGGTGGAATGAATGGTCGCACAAGAGTTGCGGAAAGACTCTTGATATACCAGTTTGATCTTTCAGCCTCGCACCAAAAAGATCGGATCTCTAAGCCTCGCACCAAGGAGATCGGGTTTTGACTGTTGGAATTACACCAAACAGTCGGTTTTGATTGTTGGAATCACACCAAGCAATCAGTTTTGTTCACAAAGAACAGAAGAGAATCACTCTTAAAAAGAAAAGGTTTTATAAAAAAATTGGATTGATTATTTGTTTTCTCTTACATGAGTTTATAGGAAAGAAAACTTGGTAACAAAGCCAAGTATAAACTAGTCTTGAAACTAAAAAAACATTTAAGATAGATGGTTGAATGAAGACTCAATTCTTATGCATGTATCCCTTCCTCCAAAGTAACTCTCGGTGGATGTATCTCAATTTTCGTCACTCTTCTTTGACCACAAAATAAAGTGATTATTTTGGGCTTTCTTGGACTTGAATTAGGCTCAAAGTGGACTAGACTTGATAGGTATCATCCCCAATATAATTTCTCATTCTCTCTTTGGCCATAAGCTCTTGAATTAGCCCATTAAGTGTTTCCTTGCTCTTCTTTGACTTTAACTCCTTGATCCAATTTGCTAATGAGAAACAACATGGATTGTATCTTTTCTTCATCTTGGACTTAGTAGAAACAGCTCTTGGTTGCCAAATATAATTCTGGAAGCTCGTAAACCAACTGGACCTGAAACTTATCAAGTTAAGAACTAGATTCACCTCCTTTGGCAAATGGGATGTAACTCTGTGGTTTGTTGGCTAAATCTTGTGTTCTTGATCTTGTTAGAAACATAATAGATCCATTGACATCTTCAAATTGATTTTGTGTCGAAATTGATGCTGAGTTGGTCTGTGTAACACGATCTTTGGTTCAGACGCGAAAATGGAACTAGGACAGATCCACTGACTTGAAATATCCATATCTTTCAAGTATGAACTGATTTTAACGTGCTTCCAATTCTCAGTGGTTCTATGATGGATCAAGATTTCATAACAGTTTTGATCGTAATCCTCCTTTGAATGGTTTTAGGTCTAAGTCGCGTAGCCATGAGTTCACCTGATTTGTAAAATGAATAACTCCTTCACCTAAACTCTGATTGGAGTGATTCAACTTCGAGATATGTTCTAGATGCGGTAAGAATGTATCCCAAATAGCATTTTGGCTGGAAGAGTTAATCTTTGACTTCATTCGTGTTGAATAAAACTCAAGAATCTTCTTGGATGGTCTTATGATCATATCAAAGGGTAATTGAACGTGCTAGGACATACAAAAATCCTAGTATCAATTTGGTGCCGTTGCCATTTGGGACTCGTTTGGCTACATTTAAGATTTTAAGTTTTGCAAGATTAAGTTCTATTACACTTATCATTCTGAGTAGTGACTTGTTTTGGTTGTCTGCTTAATTGTTTTCCATCTCAGGAACCTGTTGATTTCAACATTGCATGCACACCAGATCAAGAGGACATCAGAACCTCCTTCCTGCTATCGATGACATCAATCGGTTACAAAGACCACGACAAGATCGTCATCTCACTGATCATCCTGCACCAGTCACTATGGAGCAACAGAATGAACCAAATCCGAGACCGCAAAACATTGGTGTTGAAGATGCACCAAACACTCATACTCAACATGCCGGAATCGTCCCCCCTGCGGTGCAAAACAATAAGTTCGAGATCAAAAGTGGTCTGATCTCCATGATCCAAGGGAACAAGTTTAACGGATTTCCTATGGAGGATCCACTCGATCACCTGGACGAGTTCAACCGTCTTTGCAGCCTCACGAAGATCAATGGAGTAAATGAGGATGGTTACAAGTTGCGACTATTCCCATTCTCCCTGGGAGACAAAGCTCATCAATGGGAGAAGAACATTCCCCAAGGATCCATAACAACTTGGGACGACTGCAAGAAAGCCTTCCTGGCTAAGTTTTTCTCCAACTCCAAAACAGCACGTCTTAGGAATGAAATATCCAGCTTCACTCAGAAACACTCAGAATCATTCTGTGAAGCCTGAGAGCGTTTTAACGGTTACCAGAGCCAGTGTCCAACCATGATTTCAGCAACAAGTCAATGTTGAGCACTCTATACCGTGGTGTCCTTCCGAAAATCCGTATGCTGCTTGACACTGCTTTTAACGGTAATTTCTTGAACAAAGACATTGATGAAGGATGGCAACTGGTTGAAAATCTTGCCCAGTCTGACGGCAACTACCATGACGACTATGACCGCACAGTTAGAGGCGAAGCCAACAGAAGACCGTCCATTTCGTAGCTGAGGATGACCCTTTCCAAGTTTAAGATGGGGAGGGTGAGTAGTCTGAGTAGATCAAATACGTCTAGAATCAAGGTGGTTACAACAAGGGCTACAACCCCTATAAGACGAACCCCAATTTGTCTTACCGGAGCACCAACGTTGCAAATCCACAGGATCAGGTGTACCCTCCTCAGCAGCACCAACAAGGTCAACAAAAACCTTTTGTGCCTTACATTCAAGTATTCGTACCCAAACAACAATTCCAGCAAGGTTACCAAGCTCCCTCAGGACCACCGCCAGGATTCTGCCCTCAACCAGTTCAGCCTACTCCAGCCCCAGAACCTGTTGTTCCTGTTGTCAAACCTGTGAGATTCATCCCTCCACCGTACAAGCCTCCTTTACCATTTCCCGTGAGGTTCCAGAAGCAGCTTATTGAGAAGATAAAGCTCTGTTCGAACTACAAGTCAAGGAGATTGAGTTGACGATGCCATTGTTGGATGCATTCGCCCTAGTTCCTCACTACCAGAAATTCCTCAAGGACTTAGTGATGGAGAGATCTAAAGAAGTTCAAGTCATGGTGGTACTAAGTCTTGAGTGTAGTGCAATCATCCAGAAGAAGATTGTACCCGAGAAGTTCAAAGATCCTGGATCATTCACTCTACCTTGCTCCCTTGGCCCTATGTCTTTTGATAGGTGTCTATGTGATCTTGGCTCTTCAGTTAATCTGATGCCACTCTCTGTGGCCAAAAGTTGGGTTTTACAAGGTTTAAGGGTTGCGACATCTCCATCATCCTTGCAGATAGAATAGTGAGACTTCCAGAGGGTATTTTAGAAGACTTACCTGTCCGGATCAGAGACGTGGAAGTGCCAACCGACTTTGTGGTTCTGGAGATGGATGAAGAACCAAAAGATCCTTTGACATTAGGAAGACCATTCTTGGCGACTGCTGGAGCCATCATTGATGTCATAAATGGCAAGATTGATCTTAATCTGGGCGACGATTTCATTATGAAGTTTGACATCAAGGATACTTTGAAGAAGCCAACCATAGGAGGACAAGTCTTCTACACTGAAGAGATGGATCAGTTGACTGATGAGTTGTTGGAGGAATTAGCTGAGGAGGACCATCTCAAGGCTGCTTTGATCAAGGATGGGGAAGAAGGGTTCCTGCATGAGGAGACCACTTGTTACAAGAATCTGCTAGACTCCCACAAAGAAACGGATGGACCAGAGGAGTTCGAGCAGCTATCTGACGCAGAGGAGGTATGTGCAGTCGAGGCAGAGACTTCAGAACGTGAGATCTCCCACTCGACCAACGTCAAGACCCGACTCGAATCACCAACGTCCCACTCAATCGAGCCACCACTCGAGCCGCACCCCCGCCACTCGACCGTCACCTCTCTGGACTCCTTCGCTGACGACTGGTCAGAACTGAAGCTCCAAAGGTAGAACTCAAAACTCTCACTTCCGGACTCAGGTATAATTTTCTGGGAACCAATTCTACTTATCCTGTCATATTGAATGCTAGGTTGAGTGATGATGAATTGGGGCTGCTTGTTGATGTAGTATTTTTCTATCAATTAAATTATCAATCCACAATTTGCATTAATCAACTCACTATGAATACACAAAGATGCTTAATCTATTCTTAAACAGAAAAAGGTTGTTTTGTAACAATCTTAACTAACAAACTGATTCAAATAAAGAAAACAAGACAATTCAAACAATGCAAACTCAAAGAAACATAACACAACTACCAACAAGCTTTAAAATCAAGATTAAACAAGTGAACCTTGTGCAAGGTTATTGACTTGGGAGATAGCTAACCAATCCTAGATGTCTAAGCAACAATCAATAACAATCCTATGGCTAAGAACACTTATGCAAACCATTCCATTTACATGATAGATATTCCTATGCTAATCAAGTGATAATCAAAAATTTCCAAAGGCAATCACAAGGCAAGCATGCATTAAGAACAAGTCTAAAAACCACTAAGCACCCTAATCATCAATTTCCATTGGCTAGGAATGCAAAGCTCTTGATTAATTTGGTTCAGGAATTTCATCAAACACCTTATGGGCATGGAAATCCTAATGTCTAGATTCAAGCTTGATCAAGGCTATCTAGCATTATTAACACTAATCAAGATAGGAAATACATAAATAAAGCCTTAGCCATCAAATATCAATCATCTGTCTCCCTAATCTACCTAGCCCAAAGTTCTAAAAGGTCTACTCACTCATGGTTATGATCACACAAAGGTAGAGGTTTGATCTTTGTGAAATCATAATTAGAGATTATAGAATAGGAGATTTGAATAGAAATTGCTATTAAAAACTTAGAAGTACTCAATCATTCAACAAACCAAGAGTAAACAAGCTTAAGAACCCTAAGTGGCTGCTAAAACAAGAGATAAGATAAGAGATAAGTCTCCCCTTAATAGGGTTAGAGTATTTATAGGAAAATAGAAAAGTACCCGGGTCAACCAAAACAAAATGGGTCAAACCCGGATTAACCGATGGACTTAGGCGGCATCGGCCACCGTTTGGCCGATTGGCGAGGTCGATGGTGTCCATCGGTCACCTTCTGGCCGCTGGTCCGGGCCGCGAGTAGCTCCTGACTTTGGCGTGGACAGTTCAATCGGCCTACACTTGGCCGCTGCTGGTGGCCGCTGGTGGTTCCTGATCGTGGCGTGGACAGTCCAATCGGTCTACTCTTGGCCGCTGGTGGTGGCCACTGGTGGTTCCTGATCGTAGACGTCCATGAGTGGCATCTACTATGCTCTGGCCGCTGATGGTGGCCGATTGTGACAAACGGCCATGGTTTGGCCGCTTGGTCTAATCGCTCATACCTCATGATCCCTTGTCACTTCTCCAACTACAATCTTCTTGCTTCTTTACACCAAAATAAGTCCAAATGCTCAAAATGTAGTGGGATTACTCCAAGAACCTGAGAAATAAGACACTAGATGCAAATGCTCCTAAAACAACCTAGAATGACAAGATTATGCAACAAAACTATGCAAAAGCAAAGCTTAAAACCCAACAAAAACACAAGATATCAACTCCCCCAAACTTATCTCTTGCTAGTCCTCAAGCATGAACCAAACAAAAATTGAGAGAGAGAGGTTTGTAAAAGGGATTCAGAACCAAAAAGTATCAACAAAGGATTCAATGCAATGCAGTGGTGCTAAAAACAATCAAAGTGCTTACAAACATTTTTCTAATGCTTGTCACAAGGCACCACTCTAGTTCACCTTCTATCTATTGGTAAAGACTTGCAATCCTATTGAACATCTCTTTCACATTCATTAAAGTGTTTGGTTTGATCTTGCAAATGGAAAATAAATCAAGCTCAATTGGTTTAAGGGAAAGGCTTTTTATAAAGTGGTTGGAAATGGTGCTTTTGGGTGGTTTACTCTCAAACAAAGAGAAATGCTAGACATTAATGAAACCTATCTAAGACTGAGAATAATTTAGGCATACAAAGCTTAGCTCTTGATGTTCTACCCACCTAAAAGCTTTTTTACCCTTTTTCTCATCCTTTTTTTCTTTTTTTCAAACCCAAAAACTCAACTTGGTTCAACTCAAACCCCTTCTCTTCTTTACTTATGGCCTTAAACTTTAGAATATCTCTAAGGCTTCACTTTAAACACAAGCTCTCTTTTTTTTATTACTTCTTTGAACTTCTATTGTTGAACTCCCATTCTTATTAAACTATGCTTTAGCATTCTTTTTTTTTTTTTTTTAATAAAACTTTTCTAGGAGACAACAACTAGACTTTTCCTTCTCTTTTCATTCTTAGAGACTTAGAGCTTTTAACACTTAACCTTAGAGATAGATATTTTCTTTTCTTTTGACCAAGTAACTCTTCCTTTTTCCCCCTTTAATCTCTCTTGTTTCCAAACCTTTACCCAAATCAAAATTCTAACCATCTATTTCTTTCAAAACCAGTCCTATCAGCTAGTTCTAAAGATTCCAAACCTAGCTAAAACAAGAGCCAGTTCTTTGTCATTTTCAATACTCTCAAGGCTTCAAAACCTATAGCATTGTCAACAAAAAAACCTCACTCAACAAATCAACACAAGGCTGAAAGAAAAGGGTTGGTGTTCAAAGGTATGGCAAGAGATTTGGTTAATCAAAATAGAGTGGCAAAAAGAGATTGTTAACCCAATATGAAATTTCCATGAGTTAGTATTAATAGTCCATATGCTAGATAATTTTAAGATCAAATTAAGGTCCAAATAATATAGAGATGCAATAATGATCATGCAAGCTTTACACTAGAAGAAAGTGCTTTCAAGTGACAAATTGCTTAAGCTTAGACTCTTCATTTTTTTCCAAAGATTAAACATGCACCAATGAACTATAAATGAGGGCTGTGGGTTCAATCCTAAGTCTCTACCTTTACAAGGCAACTTCATCATTATCCCCAAATGCAAATGCATACTAAATGCTTCTAGACTCAATCCTAAACACGAAAATGAATCTGCAAAGCTACATGCATTTTTTGGTTTTTAAATTTTTCAAAATTGTTTTTTTTTTTTTTTTTTCAAAACAAAAGCTACATGCTATTAACAAATTAAGATCAAAGCAAAACACAATGCTAGATGGTTAGTCCCTCCCCCAAACTTAATTCACACAGTCACTGTGTGAGAAAAGGTGGGAAAAAGACTAACAAGAAAAATAAATATGAAAATAAGAAAAGACTATATGTACAAGGGCTAGTTCATGGAGGAGTCAAGAGAGTAGGAGGAGTTACTGGTGCATGGTGTTGGAGATTTCTCTGCTCTTTTCTTCCTCCTTTGTCTCCTCTCACATGCTGAAGCTCTTGGTGGATCATAAAAACCAAGTGCAGTGCTAGCTTCACCATGGAATGAGTGTCTCTCCAGCTCATCCTCAGCCACATTTGCTTGCTCTTCTCTTGAGTCCACAACAACTTCAGGATCTAGGTTTGAGGTACTTGCAATGTCAAGTTTTGCTTCCACATGCTTCAATCTTTTGTGAAGACCTTTCACTCCCTTGACTAGCTTTTTGATGTTCTTCCCTTGCCATTTAACCAAACGCTGGAGAAGGTGGATGTGGGTGTGTGCTTCTCTGAGAGACTTGTTTGTAGTGGCCTCTTCAAATGGTTGGAAGTCATACCTAGCACTCCCATAAACTGGACTGGTAGGAGCTGCTTGTGAAATGTCTTCAGCTTGATTTCTCCCTTTCCTTGAAGTTGTTATTGGAATCACTGGCCCATCATCCTTGAATGAGTAGAGATGATCATCCTTAATGTGGCAGCATATTCCAAACCTGTAATAAAGGGATGTGACCTGTTGTTGAGGGAGTAGTAGCCTTTTCTTCTGCATGCTCTTGAAAATGTAACCATAGTATGCATATAAACCCTTCTCAGTTTGGCTATCCAAATAAGTAGTCTTCTTGAGGTAGACTGGATCAAGCCTTGCAATTCCATGGTCAAACTCACCAAGCTCAACTCCTTTTGCTTGCAAAATGGGAGTGACAAGTCCACCCATACTTAGAACATGAGTCTTATCTGTTGTTGTCCAAACCCAACCTTGGTAGTGAAGCATTTGGTGAAGGAAGAAAGCAGCAACACATGTATCTTCAGCATTAGACAATGGAGGATTCCTTTCCTGGTAGGTTCTTATGAAAGGTTGCAACCCTACTAAAAGTAAACCAAATTCATTTGCTTGAACTCCTCCAGCTTCTCTTCTTGCAAAAAGAGTGTGAGAGAGGACCTTGTGAGCATATCTCACTGTTGGATGCTGGATGCCTGAGTTCTTCATTTGACCAGCTGCATAATTGCCCACACCAATAGATTGCCAAAAAGAATCATACTCCCTTGGGTTAATGTTGTATTCTAGCCTTGTTCCTGGTTGAAAACCATAAATAGCTTCTAACTCTCCAAAAGTCATCTTGTAGTGCTTCCATTGAACTTTAAACTCAAAATGTCCAAGATCTTTGGCCTCCACCACCATCTTATCTTCATAATAAGTCACTGACAATAATGCAAGGAACTCTCTAGTTGGCTCAACATATGTGGGGAAAGCCATATTGAAGAACTGTCCTAATCCCAAAGTTGTGAAGATGGTTTGCATATCTTCAAGGAGTCCAGCATTGTGAAGGAATTCATGATTTGGGTATCTAGTTGGAGCAAAATTGATCTTCTTAAGGCGTTGCAGCAGTTGGGAGTAAGTAGGCTTCTTCTTGCTTGGCTTAAGCTGTTTTTCCTTGACAGCTAGAGGTGGTGGAGATTCAGGCTCACTCTCACTAATATCTTTTTCTGAACCAGATTCCTCAATCACAACCTCTTTATTCTTCTTCTTGCTTGTTGTAGCTTTTTGTTTACCAAGTGAAGACTTAGACTGAGTTGTCTTCTTCTTCTTCTTGTCAACATCTCTTTCCACTACCTCCTTTGCCTTTGTTTTCTTTTCTCCAGGTCTCAAGTTGGTTCTACCCATTGTTCCTATCAAAAATACAAAAACACTTAGAAAAATACTACTAAGGCTCACTAGGAGCCACAATTTGAATTCACAACCAGCAAGTGCTAAGCATCTTTGGGGAAAATCAATCATAGTAATCCAATGAACAAATGAGAACCAACTTAAGCATAAACCCCATAAGCAAACTCAACATTACTTCTTCTTAGAAATTTTAAGAACTCAATAAACCATCAAACATGATCAATTGTTCTCCAAAATTGCTAGTCTCCTACAGAATAATTCATAGTACAATAGACAAGGTAAAGAAACAATAAAACTCAAATTCCCCCAAATTTTAGATTTTAACAATTCTTAAGAACCCTAAGTGTCCAAAAATCAAAATTTTTGAAATTAAACAGCAAGACCAGAAATTCTACCCAAGTTGGAGTTAGCTAGCATCAATATTAAGCTAAACAACCTAAAATCAAGACATAAATAGCTGGGAAGTCCAATCACACACTTATTGGATTCAAACTTTAGAAGAGAGGGTTGGTTTCTTACCTTGTTTTCGACGAGGAATGATGCAAAGCTAGAAGATGAGATTATAAGTAATGGAAAGATCTTTCAAAACCGAAACCAACACACCAAAAATCTTTGAAAACGATTGAGTAATGAGAGTGATACCAACTGTTTTCTCAAGAATTGATTTGATTTCCCTGTTTGAAATCTCAACCTGACCACTAGTTTGGGGATGGTAAGGTGTAGCAACCTTATGCTTCACTCCATGTTTCTTAAGAAGGCTCTCAAAGACCTTGTTTACAAAGTGTTTTCCTCCATCACTAAAGACCACTCTTGGAATAATACCAAACCTTGGAAAAATGATTGTCTTGAACAACTTCAATGGTAGGACTAGCAATGGCTTCCACCCACTTGACCATCGATTGTAGGCTTCCTCATCACTTTGTTGATGTCAAAAGTCAAGGCTTCCTTGCCCAAATTCAATTGAATCTTCCCACCTTTCACATCAATCATTGTTCCTGCAGTTCTTAGGAATGGTCTCCCCAAGATGAGTGGATCTTTTGGTACTTCATCCATTTCAAGCACAACAAAGTCAGTTGGGATCTCAAAATGGCCAATCATGACTGGTAGATCTTCAAGCACTCCAAATGCCAACTGGATCTTCAATCTCTCAGTTGCCAAAGGACTAGGTTTCTCTCACTACAAGAAGTGTTTGATCACCCTTGTTCTAACTGACCTATCAGCAAGAACAAGGGTGATCAAACACTTCTTGTAGTGAGAGAAACCTAGTCCTTTGGCAACTGAGAGAGGCATCAAGCTCACACTAGACCCCAGATCACATAAACAATGGCTAAAAGATAGAGGTCCCAATGTACAAGGGAGAGTGAAGCTACCAGGATCTTCAAGCTTTTTTGCTACTAACTTGTTTTGAATAATAGCACTGCACTCATGAGTTAAGATAATCATTCCTTGTAGAGCTTCCTTCTTCTCCAAAACTGCATCCTTGAGGAACTTGTTGTATGATGGGTTCGGCAAGAATTCATCTATGATAGGCATTGTAATAGCAACATCTTTCATTTTTGCATCAAACATATCTCTATACTTGTCCACTTGTTGCTTCTTAAACCTACCAGGAAATGACAATCTTGGTTCATATGGTGGAGGCACAAATAGAGTTTCTTTGGCAACACCTTTACTTTTCTTGTAAACTTCATCAATGGCCTTGTCTTGCTTTGGTTCCTCAACCACTTTACTCTTTCCTTTGTCAACCACAACATCTTCAGCTTCAATGTCTTTACCTAAATATTTCAATATCAACTCATCCTCATCCTCAATCTCAACCACTTCCCCCCTTCCTTTAGGCTCAATGTCCCTCTTGCGCTCATTAGTAGGTAGTTGCTTACCACTTCTCAGCATTATGACATTGATGAATTCCTTTGGGTTTGGTTCAGGTTTCCCTGGTAATGAACCCATTTGTCTTGTTGATGATGAGGAAGCTTCTCCTTGGACTTGTGTTTGCGGTAATTGGGATTGAACTTGTTATACCCTTGGCCACCTACATAGTTGACCTCTTCTTGTCCCTCAACACAAGCTTCCATGCCGTCTTGATAAAGTTCACAATCATTGACAAAGGGAACTTGTTTTTGGTTGGCACTAAGCATCTTATCCATCTTGTCATTCAAAGCTTTGATCTCCTTGCGGTGCTACTCATTCATATCAGTATAATCTCTTGGAGTTCTATCATAATCTTCCCCATAGTTTCCATCACTTTGAGCAAGATTCTCAACCAACAACATTCCTTGTGCAGCATTTTGACCCAAGAAGTTACCATTGCTTGTTGTATCAAGTAGCATTCTATACTTAGGCAGAACTCCTCTATAGAGTGTACTCAATTGTGACTCCATGGAGAAACCATGATGTGGACATTGAGAGATGTACCCCTTGAATCTTTCCCATGCTTCACAAAAACTTTCGTTTCCCTTTTGAGACAAGCTTGATATCTCATTTCTCAACCTTGTTGTTCTTGTAGTAGAGAAGAATTTTGAAAGGAAAGCCTTCTTACATTGATCCCAAGAGTTAATGGTGTTGTGAGGTAGATTCTTCTCCCAAATGTGAGCCTTATCACCAAGAGAGAATGGGAAGGGGCGAAGCTTGAAGGCATCTTCAGAGATACCATTGATCTTAACAGTCCCACAAAACCTAACAAATTGGTCCAAGTGATCAAGAGGGTCTTCCATTGCCAAACCATGTAATTTTGATCCTTGCACCATGTTGATAAGACTGGCCTTTATCTCAAAGTGATTGTTCTCAACTGGTGGAGCTCTAACACCAGTTCTATGTCCACTGACATTTGGTGCATCATAGGCTCCAATGAGAGGGGCTTGTCTTGGTATATGGTTTGGAACTCTGTTATCATTGGGCTGGTCATTTCCATTACGACCAGGAGCAGGAGGAGGGTTGTTCTCCATAGCTTGGCGGGCTAATCTGCTGTTCTCTCTTTCAAACCGGTGAATGTCTTCAACAGGCTCAAATAAATTGGTTTGGCCTTGACTTCTTAAGTTCATACACCTTGCAAAAGAGAATTCAAAACACCAAAGCAAACCAAGTAAGTAACAATGTAAAGTAAATGAATAGGCTCAAGCAAAGTTGAAATCCTAATGGTCAAATTGAATGCAAATGGGCAACAGCGCCAAGTTGATGTAGTATTTTTCTATCAATTAAATTATCAATCCACAATTTGCATTAATCAACTCACTAAGAATACACGAAGATGCTTAATCTATTCTTAAACAGAGAAAGGTTCTTTTGTAACAATCTTAACTAACAAACTGATTCAAATAAAGAAACAAGACAATTGAAACAATGCAAACTCAAAGAAACAGAACACAACTAGCAACGAGCTTTAAAATCAAGATTAAACAAGTGAACCTTAGGCAAGGTTATTGACTTGGGAGATAGCTAACCAATTCTAGATGTCTAAGCAACAATCAAGAACAATCCTATGGCTAAGAACACTTATGCAAACCATTCCATTTGCATGATAGAGATTCCTATGCTAATCAAGTGATAATCAACAATTTCCAAAGGCAATCACAAGGCAAGCATGCAATAAGAACAAGTCTAAAAACCACTAAGCACCCTAATCATCAATTTCCATTGGCTAAGAATGCAAAGCTCTTGATTAATTTGGTTTAGGAATTTCATCAAACACCTTATGGGCATGGAAATCCTAATGTCTAGATTCAAGCTTGATCAAGGCCATCTAGCATTATTAACACTAATCAATATAGGAAATACATAAATAAAGCCTTAGCCATCAAAGATCAATCATCTATCTCCCTAATCTACCTAGCCCAAAGTTCTAAAAGGTCTACTCACTCATGGTTATGATCACACAAAGGTAGAGGTTTGATCTTTGTGAAATCATAATTAGAGATTATAGAATAGGAGATTTGAATAGAAATTGCTATTAAAAACTTAGAAGTACTCAATCATTCAACAAACCAAGAGTAAACAAGCTTAAGAACCCTAAGTGGCTGCTAAAACAAGAGATAAGATAAGAGATAAGTCTCCCCTTAATAGGGTTAGAGTATTTATAGGAAAATAGAAAAGTACCCGGGTCAACCAAAACGAAATGGGTCAAACCCGGATTAAAACTAAAACAAGTATGGACTTAGGCGGCATCGGCCACCGTTTGGCCGATTGGCAAGGTCGATGGTGTCCACCGGTCACCTTCTGGCCGCTGGTCCGGAAAGATTAGCTAGTCATCCCTACTACTGTTTCCTTGATGGATATAGTGGATTTTTCCAAATTCCTATCCACCCAAATTATCAGGAAAAGACAACCTTCACTTGTCCTTATGGCACTTTTGCCTACAGACACATGCCATTTGCTTTGTGCAATGCTCCTACCACCTTTCAAAGGTGCATGAAATCAATTTTTTTCGGATTTGATTGAGGAGTCAGTGGAAGTGTTTATGGACGACTTCTCTGTATACGGTTCCACTTTCTCCTCTTGTTTGTTAAATTTGTGCAGGGTATTGATGCGATGTGAGGAGACAAACCTGGTCCTGAACTGGGAGAAATGTCACTTCATGGTTGAAGAAGGGATCGTTCTGGGACACAAGATTTCTGAGAAAGGAATTAAGGTTAACAAAGCTAAGATTGAGGTCATGGTTCAGCTTCAACCGCCTAAGACAGTGAAGGACATCAGAAGTTTTCTAGGACATGTTGGGTTTTACAGAAGATTCATCAAGGACTTCTCTAAAATTGCAAGACCATTAACAAGGTTGTTGTGCAAGGAGGTTGAGTTCGAATTCGATGCAGCATGTTTAGAAGCTTTCAGCAAGATCAAGGAGGCCTTGGTTTCAGCACCCATAGTACAAGCTCCGAATTGGGATCATCCGTTTAAGATTATGTGTGATGCTTCAGATTTTGTAGTTGGAGCAGTTCTGGGACAGTGAATTGACAAGAAGTTCCATGTCATCTACTACGCAAGTCGCTCCTTGGACGAGACTCAAGGAAGGTATGCAACCACAGAGAAAGAACTCCTAGCAGCTGTGTTTGCATTCGAAAAATTCAGGAGTTACCTTGTGGGTTCGAAGGTCATAGTGTATACCGACCATGCTGCTCTGAGACACATCTACTCGAAAAAGGATACCAAGCCAAGACTGTTGAGATGGATTCTGCTTCTTCAGGAGTTTGACATGGAGATTGTTGACAAGAAAAGCATAGAAAACGGAGTTGCGGACCACTTGTCAAGAATGAGGATTGAAGATGCTGTTCCAATAGATGACTCAATACCTGAGGAACAACTTATGGCCGCCCAGGTTTGTGACATAAGGGTTGAAAACCTCAGACTCAATTTTATGGTGATCACTTCAGACATTGCACCATGGTATGCTGATTTCGTGAATTACAAGGTTTGTGGAGAAGTTCCTGATGACATGGATCCCTACAGGAGGAAAAAGTTTTTCAGAGAGGTCAACCACTACTTATGGGATGAACCCTATCTGTACAAAAGAAGTTCTGATTGTCTGTTCAGAAGATGCATAGCAGAAGGGGAAGTGCAGGGAGTGCTTGAGCACTGTCACGACTCCACCTACGAAGGTCACTTTGCCACATTCAAGACAGCTCAGAAGGTTCTTCATGCAGGTCTTTGGTGGCCAACCATGTTCAAAGACGCTCACAGCTTCATCACCAAGTGATGCTTGTCAAAGGATGGGCGACATCACAAGGAGGAACGAGATGCCACAGAATCCGATCCTGGAAGTGGAAATATTTGACGTTTGGGGGATAGACTTCATGGGACCATTCAACCCTCCATCTAATGGGAATGTCTATATTCTGGTGGCAGTTGATTACATTTCTAAGTGGGTTGAAGCCATTGCCAGTCCTACCAATGATCACAAGTTTTTTCTGAAGTTGTTAAAGAATATAATCTTTCCAAGGTATGGGATACCCAGAGCAGTGTGATAAGTGATGGTGGAACTCACTTTGTCAGCAAGGTGTTCGAGAGTATGCTGAGAAAGTATGGTGTCAAGCACAAAGTGTCCACTGCGTATCATCCTCAGACCAGCGGACAGGTTGAAGTTTTGAACAAACAAATCAAGGGTATTCTGACAAGGATCGTTGGAGTTTCGAAAAAAGACTGGTCTTTCAAGTTGGTCGAGACTCTTTGGGCGTACAGAACAGCGTTCAAAACGCTGATAGGCAGAACACCATTTCAGTTGATATATGGTAAAGCATGTCATTTCAGTTGAACAAGGCGCTTTGGCCTATCATGTTGCTGAACTTGGATATTGATACAGCTCAGGCTAAGAGGACTCTTGATATACATGAGTTAGAAGAAATCAGACTTGATGCCTATGAGAGCTCAAAGATTTACAAAGAAAGAACCAAGCATTTCCATGATAAGAAGATTGTTGTCAAGGAGCTTAAGGCTGGAGATCAGGTTTTGCTTTTCAACTCCAAACTTAAGTTATTTCCTGGAAAGTTTAAGTCTAGGTGGTCTGGACCTTTTGAAGTCAAGGAAGTTCTGCCATTCGGAGCAATCACTCTTCTGAACAATGATGGTAGTGAATTCACTGTAAATGGTCAGAGAATCAAGAAATATCTAGCTGATCAAGTCCGACCAGAGGGGTCTTTTATGCTCCTCTATGAACTCCAAAAAGCATAAAAAGCTGAAAAGTCAAGGTAGGGACTTTAAACAAGCTCACTTGGGAGGAAGTCCCAAAGGTATCATTGTAAATGTTTTATTAGGATCCTTGTGTTTTTAATTTTTGTTTTTAGTTTTCTTTTGTTCAAGAGTCTTCAGAAGGGAGTATGGGCAACAGAGATAGGGGATACAGAGAAAAAAAAGTTTTGTCCACTCTCATCGCACACTCGAGCCAACGACCTCTTACTCGTTCCTCACCGCGTCTCTCAAGCCACAGTCGACTGCCTTAATCGAGCCACGGTCCGACTGCCTCAATCGAGCTGCGTCTCACTCAACCCGCTATTCTCGCCGTCCCAACTGCAACAATCGAGCCACGGTCCGGCTGCCTCAATCAAGCCACGTTCCGACTACATCTCTCGAGCCACTCACGACACCCGCTTGAGCCCACATCAGGGCATGCACGGAGTTGAGCAGCAGATAGAACATCAAGGGGATTATCAGCTCACAGAGGTGGTTGTGCTAGTATCGGATCATGGCGAGTCCAGAGTCGACGACATGCAGTGCGACAAGCAACCAAACGTGTACACGCAAGCGGTTGAGCAGTAGGGTTACCAAACCACTGAGGTCACCCCTGCGGATCCAGACCAAGGCGAAGGACAAAGTCAGTATCACGCTCCACCTTGGGAGAGCACCGACTCCTTCTTCTACTACTGAGGTACTCCTACCTTTCCTTTGTACATACCATTTCATTCATGCATTGTTTTTGTTGTGATTCTCAAATCTTTCTGCAAATTTTTCTTACACACGAGACTGTGTAATTTAAGTTTGGGGGAGGGTTTAAGATGATGTATCTGATGTTGTGTTTTGTGATTCTTATTTCAAATTTTTGCATCATATCATGTTTGAGTTTGCTTGCATCCATCTATTTGCATAGAAAAACCAAAAAAAAATTTGAAAAAAAAAAACTAGAATATTTCCACAAACACAGAGTATTCATGTAGTTTGCACTTGCATATTAAGATTGAGTCTAGGTTATTCATATAGGATTATTGCATTTAGCATAGGGGTTGATGATGATTGTAACCTTGTTAGCATGCTAGATTCAATTGGTTAAGGGTGCGGGGAACTGTTCCATAGATGGGAATCAGCTACTTGGATTGACAAGGGTGGTAAATATGTGAAAGAAAATCCAAGTATGTATATGGTATCCATGAGTTTAACTTCAATACATAACAAGATAATTGCAAATCAGGATTAGGTTCAGATAGATAGGGAATGACGTCAATTCAAAACATGCTTTAATCAAGACTAGAATGCAATTTCGAGAATTCAAAACCTAGTTCAGTCTTACATTTCAAGTTCAATCAACAAGCATCAAAGAACTAATAACAAGGGCCTTGATCCTATCCTACAAGCCAATTGTATTCTTGAGTGTCAGACCTTTTCCGAGCTGAGCTTGTTAGAAAGTGTTAGGTTCTAACCGACAAGAGTAGGATCCTGTGTAGTTCTAGTTCACGTTATTTTGACTAGTAGGACTAGGTGAGAACTCGATTTTGGGTATTGGGTATGGACTGGTGCAGAAAAGTAAAGGGTAGAAAGTCTTTAGGAAGGGGATGTGTTTTCAAAGTCTACAAGTCTAGAAAAGGATTTGGGTTGAGCAAAGTAAAAAGAGTTATTGGTTCTGGGCATAAAATAAAAAGATTAGACAAAGAAAATAAAGTAAAAATGCTTAAGATGTCTAGAGTCCTTGGACGAAAAGAAAAGGAACCATAGTGATAATAAAGATTTCCCAATCCGCTAGAATGATAAGAAGTGATCCCCTCCTAAGACTAAGTGCAAAGAATAAGAGAATGGGTTTGAGAAGAGATATTGATGAAGGGTAGAGATAGGGCCAACTCTGGGATTAGAATGTTAGAGCTAAGTCTCCTTGGGACCTTTGGGTAAACAGGGTACTGCTCTTGTATATATGAATTGGTTTCAACCTTTAGCCTTCTCTTAAGCTGAACTCCTTTTCATGAGAAAAGCTTGTTATGCATTGATGAAACCACTTGAGAAGGAGACCACATTTGTCTCTAACCTTTTACCTTAGCCAAATGAGTTTGACGACTTTGTATAGCTTGATTAACGATTCTCTGTTAATGAATGTTGAAGGGGGTGATTGATAGGATTGTATGTGTAGATTAAAGAAGTAAAGTTCCTTCACCATGCATCATAGAACTAAAAACAAGGACTTTGATTTTAACTATTTTATTCAGCATGTTTTAGGTTCTGAGACCCCATCTTCAAACCTCTCTTCCATACTTTGTTCTTATTGTTTGCTTGAGGGCAAGCAAAGGGAAAACAAAGGATAAGTTTAGGGGAGTTGATATATCTATATTTTGTCTCTCCTTAGCATATATTTATCATTGTTTTGCATCACTTTCTAGTCTTTTCTATACATCTTGCATGTCCACGTAGTTCTTGCATCATCCTTGCGTACATTGTGCATTTTGGAGTATTTCAGGTATCTAGGAGTTGTTGGAAACGTAACCGGTCGAGCCATCCCCGAGAGGGACCAATCGAGTCATGTCTCGAGTCACCCAATCGAGCCACGTCTCGAGTCACCCAATCGAGCTACGTCTCGAGTCGCCCAATCGAGCCACCACTTGAGCCATCACTCGAGCCACCGGTTGAGCGATTCACCTTTTGACGTCTTCATAAAAGTTGTAAATAATTGAGTCATCTTTCCAATGCTGTTTATATCAAGCCAATCAGAGGCGCGGTTCAAGAGTGATCATTGTTTTAGTGGATGCATATGCATCCAGATTTTCGACTCGGCCGACGCTCCTGGGAAGAAGCACCAACATGCAGGTCGAGTCAACGCCACTCCACTCGACCGACGCTTCACGGAGTGTATGGATTTACCTTCAAAATGACAAGACTGAAACATCCACTGACATTGTCACGATTGACATCCATTACTATGTATCCCGACCATCTTATAATACTAGTGAAATTGAATCCTTCTCTTGAAATTTAATAATCTAGCGCTCTTACTCTTTTCCTCCAACACCCAGAGGTCTTCTTGATTATTATGCAGCAACTAACTTGTAAACAGTGTGAACCAATACAAGGCACAACTGAGAGCAAAACCATTATCATCTCTTAGGACTTTCAAGGACATTCCTCACTAATTACCTCCAAGAAAAATATTTTCAACAAGAAAAATATTTCTGGTTCACATCTCCACAAAAGACACTTGTCTCGCGGCACTAACTCCCAACAGAGATTAATTTCTTTACAATCATTTTCCATCACGACGAAAATTTCACATTCATCACCACAACTTCAAATAAGTCTTCTTTCCACACTTCTACACAATCAATTTTATTTTACTCAATGTTGAGTCTTGACACCAAGTTGATTGTGATTTCCTGACCTAGGAACATTAAGAACTTTTGTTTCTGTTTCCAAACATGAGGACTTGAATTGAGCTTCTTTTCCTCCCTTGATGCAGAGCATAAACAAGATAACAGAAAATCCCAAAAAATCCAAAATGTTGTGAGATGATCAAGGACAGCAAAATGAAGCCACATGAGAAAGCAGATCACAATTTGGGTTTACTGATTGAAAGTTAAGACCAAATTTCCAAAGCATATCGAAAATGCTATAAACCTGCCAACAGCTAAATTTGGGAACAGTTTCCCATCAAATGACACAAAATCATAATAAGACCTTTATATCATTGGAAAGATCTTGCTTTCAAGATTCCAAAACATCTTTCAATGCACAAATCCGAGGTTTATAGCAAAGTCAAACGTAGAGGCAAAGTCAGATAATAAACCAGCTTTAGCTTGTTCTTCTGTGGTACATTCTCTGATTTTCTATATTGGAAATCATTGCGTCTTTGTCTGCATGTGTTCTCAGCATCTTGTACGCTACATATTGTTTGTGACTTTCTTTGTATATGTAAATGTCTTGTTCATTGCTTCTGTATCTATACCCATGGTTGTATCAGATTTGTTCACTGCTTCTTGATCATCTCTCTTGAGTCTAATACTTTGTCATCATCTTTTGATAACGATATTCTACCTCTAGTGATTCAATGGTTGCTCAAGAATCCTCCACAAACCTGCAACAAAAATTCTAAGCTAACAAAGTATGTTCTCACCCAAAATTGTATAAGAGCAAGCCACTTTTGATCTTCTTTGGCTTCATTTAAACCTTCCCACATCACTCTTCTTTGACTACGTCTACTTGGCACCAGCAAGCCTGTTATATACGAAAACCAGGACTCTACTTTGCAAACTGATATCTCTGGTGGCCTTGGAGAATGAAACAATTCAATCGAGCCACGTCTCGAGTCACCCAATTGAGCCACGTCTCGAGTTACCCAATCGAGCCACGTCTCGAGTCGCCCAAACGAGCCACCACTCGAGCCACCACTCGAGCCACCACTCGAGCCACCACTCGAGCCATCACTCGAGCCACCGGTCGAGGGATTCAGCTTTTGACGTCTTCATCAAAGTTGTAGCGAATTGAGTTATCTTTCCTATGCCGTTTATTTCAAGCCAAGCAGAGGTGTGGTTCAAGAGTTATCATCATTTTAGTGGATGCGTATACACCTAGCTCGAGCCAACCTCCCTGCACCTCCTTCGAGCCGACCACGCTCAAGCATGTTTCACTCACACCGCTCGAGCCACTCCTACTTACACCATTCAAGCCACTTTCATATACCAAATGCCCACTGGACGCACACCGACTCGATCACACATGTGAGGAAGACGCTCCGTCTTACACGCTTCAGGAGATTCCCAAATCGACTCTTTACCTTGTCGTTTTAAGTTTTAGGGATTTACATGTTTTTACTATAAATACATTTTGTTAAGTCTTGGCTTGGGACATCTGTTCCTCATTTTGTTCTTAAGGTTTTACCTAGCCACCTAAAACGTTCTCAGACTTTGTATCCCAATATCTTTTAATTTATTCAGTTTTTGCATTTGATTTCTTCTACAAAGTTGTTCTTCACATTTTTATCTATCTAATGATGCTTGATTCAATGTTTTTTGAGTTTGTATCATTGATGATGATTTCTAGATCCGAGTAGTGTTAGAGTTCTTGAGGATATGATAGATTAGGTGGAGGATCTTAGGATGTAGGGTGTTTAAGCTTTGATTTGTATGATTCCCTTATGGACTAGAGTTAGAAATACTATTTTCTCTCTCATCAATTGGAACTAGGTCTTAGACATTTCTACACCCAAAAGGTGTTTGATGAAATGTCTGACCAACTAGTACCAGAGACTTACATTCCTAGCCTAAGAGATTAGTTGTCTAGGATGTTTGTTGACGTGAATGAACTTGTTTGTCATGCCATGCTTGATAATGTTTCTCTAGCGAAAGCTAGGTTTGTAAGTGGTTGAGTCTGAGTAGCTTCTGTCTAGATATTGGATTAGCTAAGTCGTGATGTTCATTGTTTAGGGAGATTTTGTTTGTGGCATGTTAAACACTCTGTACACTAGGATACTCCATCGCCATCAATTACTCCCATCCTTAGGACTTCTATCTTTCTGATTTTTATTACATCCTGAAACCGTTTCTGATCTTGCTATCTCATTCTTACTTAGACTCGTTTTCTAGTTTTCATTCATTTTCGCTTCTTGTCATACATTCTCGTTACTAGTCCTGTAGCTCATTTTCGTTTTGCATTCTGATCATTCTATGATTGTTAGATAAAAACATTCTCTTTGAATTGGCTTGACTTGTGATTCCTTGATTGCATCTCAATTGTTAGTAAAGTTTCCCAACTTGATTGACACCTTAAGTATTACAACTACATAAGGGTAATTGAACCTGCTAGGACATACAAAAATCCTAGTATCAGACTCATACTAAGTCGTTCATAAGTCTTTTTAGTGCTCTCAATATATCATCTTGTCATAACAATCCTTGTTTCCACAAACAAGGCCAGCCTTGCAATTCTAAACCATGATCTACGACCAGCCCCATTTGCTTCTTATACTCAAGAAAGTAAGTTCCTAACCGACTTCCTTGAACTTTCACAAACCACCTGGATTGCTGATACTAAGATTTTTGTGTGTCTCTCAGTAGGTCTCAATTAACCTAATGCAGTTGTAGTACAGAAGGTTTCAATCCAATTGGGGAACTTTACTAACAATCAAGATGCATTCAAGTAGTCACAAGTTAAGCCAGATTCAAAATGAGTTTTTGCCTAACAACCTAGAGTGAACAAGATGCAAGAACAAAACGAGTTTGTAGAACAAGAGCTAAAATGCAATAACGGGAGAGAGCAAAAACAAGCTAAACGAGCAGAGAAAAAAGAGCAGGCTATTGCAACAAAAACAAAGAACAAGTTTAAAGATGTATAAACAATCAGATAAGTAGAGGCCTTAAGGATGGGTTATTGATTTCGGTGGAAGTATCTTAATCTACCTAGAATGCCTAACAGAACTCAATCAAGCTATCCCTAGACAACGAACATCACAGCTTAGCTAATCCAATCTCTTGACAGAAGCTACTCAGACTCAATCACTTCCAAACCTAACTCTCGCTAGAGGAACATGATTAAGCAGGCATGACAAACAAGTTCATTCACGTCAATAAACACCCTAGACATCCAATCACTTGGGCTAGGAATGTAAATCTCTGGTATTAGTTTGTTCAAGTATCTCATGGAACACGTTTTGGGTGCTGAGATGCTTAAGATCTAATCCCAAATGATCAGTAAGAAATTAGCAGTAAGAACACTAATCCAGAAGGGAAATCAAACAATCTAAGCTTAGGCATCCTATTAGACTAAGATTCTCCACATAATCTATCCCATCCTCAAGAACCCTATTTCACTACTCAAGAACAATCATCATCAAAAACCCAGAAAACACTAAATCAAGCATGACTAGATAGATAAAGATGAGATAAACAACTTTGGAGAAGAAATCAAATGCAAAAACAAAAAGGATTAAGAGTGTCTTGATTACAAACTCAGAAACATTTTGGTGGCTACCTAAAAATCCTAGGATAAAAGTTATATCTCTTGCGTAAAGACTTAAAAGAGTATTTATAGCAAAACATGAAAAGCCCTAAAACATAAAACGACAAAATAGAAAGGCGGTTTAGGAACCCTTCTCGGACGCGTCTTCAGAACAAATCCAGGACGTCGGTATAAGAGCGTCGATCGAGTCGCGTCGCGAGAGTGTTGATCGAGTGGGAGTCTAGGAAGTTTGATCGAATGGCGGCTTGAGAATGTCGATCGAGTGTCAGCTAGAAAAATGTCGTCTGGGAGCTGCTGATCGAGTCGCATCTTGAGGGTGCTCAGGAGCCCTCCTGGGACGTCTTGGTCGGGTCGCTGCTAAAATGTCCGATTGAGTGGAGCTCTCCTTCGCATGCCGGTCGAGTCGGAATTCAGAATGTATGTGCATTCACCAAAATGGTGATAACTTTTGAACCAGAACTCCGATTGGCTTGAAATCAACGGAATTGGAAAGATGACTCAATTCTATACACTTTTGATTAAGACGTCAAGAGATGAATCTCAACGTAAAATCTTCACTCGACTCGATCAAGGACGTGGAAGATTGGGTCGCACTGGGTAGTGTAGATCGAGTCGCTGGACTGCTCTCATGCTCCCTGTTTGCTTTTGATGGTTTGGACATCTCCTAAAATACCTGAAACAACTCCAATATGTAAGATGCATGCAAGCCCAATGCGAAGACTACCTAAATATGCAATTATGCAAAAGAGACGAAAAAAAATGCAAAAACAATGACTTAAGAGAATATAATGAATGAGAAATGCATGATGAAAGTGTGTAAAATATACACATATCAACTCCCCCAAACTTATATTTTGATTGCCCTAAAGCAAACGATCAAGAACAAAGTAAGGAAGAGAGGTTTGAAGATGGGGTCTCAGAACCTAAAACATGATGAATAGAGTAGTTAGAATCAAGGTCCTTGTTTTTAGTTCTATGAAGCATGGTGAAGCAACTCTATTTAAAAACTTTAGTCAAGCTCATCAAAACCTGAAACGATTCCAAACCTTAATCTACACATGCTATCATTTCTATCATTCCCTTTAACATTCATTAACAAAGAACCATGAATCAAGCTATGTAATATCATCAAACTCATTTGGCTGGGGTGAAAGGGTAGAGACAAAAACGGTCTCCTCTGCAAGTGGTTTTAACAATATAGAATAGGGTTCTCTCGCGAAAATGAGTTGAGCTTAAGAGAAGGCTAAAGGTTAAAACCAGCTGATACATACAAGAGCAGTGTCCCGTCTACCCAAAGGTCCCAAGAAAACTTAGCTCTAACATTCTAACCCAGAAGGTTGTCCTATCTCTACCCTTCATCGATCTCTCTTTTTAAACCCATTCTCTCATTCTTTTTACTTAGCCTTAGGAGGAGGTTACTTCATATCAATCTAGCGGATGGGAAACTTTTTATCACTATGGTTCTTTTTCTTTTCTTCTTAGAACTCTAGACTTCTTACGCGTTTTGCTTTCTCTTCTTTGTCTAAATTTTTCTTTCTATGCCTAGAACCAATAACACTTTTACATTGCACAACCCACATCCGTTACTAGACTTGTAAAACTTGAAAACACATTCCCCTCCTAAAGACTCTTTACCCTTTTCTTTCTCTTTTACTCCTCTTTTCAGTACAAATCCAATCCCAAAATCGAGTTCTCACCTAGTCCTACTAGTCCGTAAAGTGCAAACTAGAACTACACAGGATCCTACTCTTGTCAGCTAAAACCTAACACTTTCTAACAAGCTCAACTTGGAAATGGCCTCACACTCAAGAATACAATTGGCTTGAACGAACGGTTGGTTAAGGGTGCGGGAAACTGTTCCAAAGATGGGAATCAACTACTTGGATTAACAAGAGTGGTAAAAAAGAGAAAGATAATCCAAGTATGTATATGGTATCCATGAGTTCAACTTCAATGCATAACAAGATAATTGCAAGTCAGGATTAGGTTCAGGTACATAGGGAATGATGTCAATTCAAAACATGCTTCAATCAAGACTAGAATGCAATTTCGAGAATTCAAAACCTGGTTCAGTCATACATTTCAAGTTCAATCAACATGCATCAAAGAACTAATAACAAGGGCCTTGATCTTATCCTATTATATTCAGCATTCTAACAAGGTTACATTCATCATCAACCCCTATGCTAAATGCAACATCCCTATATGAATAACACTAGACTCAATCCTAATATGCAAATGTAAACTACATGAACACTCTTTTTTTGTGGAACCTTTTGAAAAAAAATCAAATATTTATGGTTTTTCTATGCAAATAGATGAATGCAGACTCAAATATGATATGATACAAAAATTTGAAATAATAATCACAGAAAACATCATCAGATACATCATCTCAAACCCTCCTCCAAACTTAAATTACACAGTCCCTTTTGTAAGAGAAATTTGAAGAAGGATTTGAGAATCACAACAAAAATAAAAAATGCAAGGATGAGATGGTATTTACAAAGGACAGGTAGGAGTACCTCAATAGTAAAAGAAGGAGTCGGTGCTCGCCCAAGGAGGAGCATGGTACTGACTTTGTCCCTCGCCTTGTTCAGGATCCGCAGGCGTGGCCTGAGCTGCTTGGTCGACTTGCTGCTCAACCGCTTGCGTGTTCTGATCAACATTTTGCTGGTCGTCGCACTGCATGTCGTCTACCCGAGACTCACCATGGTCCGATACTAGCACAATAACCCCAGTAGGCTGATAGTCACCTTGATTCTCATTCTACTCCTTAGTCGCTGGTATGGTCTAATATTCGATCTGAGACTCATGCTGCTACTCAACCACTGGTTCAGGTAGGTGCTCAGAAGGACCTCCTTGTTGATGCTCGAATGGGCGACTTGATAAAGTTCCCTTCTTGGCTTTCTTTAACGACCTTTTTGCTTTTTCCTGGGGCTCATGAGACGAGTGTCGAGGTCGAGCTAGAGAGGGTTGTTGCGTCCATGGCGTGTAAGCAGACCGGCGTGCTAGAGAGTGAAGTGCTCGGCGAGTTGGCTTAAGACGTGTAGACAAATGTCCCTGTATTGGCATGACATTTTGGGAGGGCATTGGGATAGCAGTGCTGTGAGAAGTGCAACTAAACTTCCTCATGAAATGTGTAATAGTTGTCTTGAGGGACTTGTATGCCTTGTCCCTTTCCTTGCCCCGGCGTTGGAGCTTGTTGAGCCGCTCATGAGCCTACTTAACAACCCTTCCTAGTCTAGGTGTTGTATACTCATCAAAGTGATATCTTTCAGGGCGATAGTCTTCTGGACCCTCCTCCATCCGGGTGTCTTCTTCCGTAGAGATCTCCATTCGCTGATCCTCACCCTCAACATACAAAATGCTTCTATCAGGAACAAACTCAATGTTCTCACCGTTAAGGATCGTTGTTAGAGTCACACAAGGAAGAAGAATCCTTGCTTCATCAACCTTTGGGTGAACAAATCTGTATACAAACTTTCCAACCTTGTGCTCCCACTCTAAAGTGTCAATCTATTTCAAGTGGTTCATATCTATCCAACGCGGTGGAAACGAGTTCGAAGGGAGAGGAACACCTGCTGCTGCTAAGATCCATGTCACAATCCCTCCCATACACATAACTCCCGGCGAATGAGTTTTGTTCAGTCTCACCACCCACGTCTTGTAAGTCTGGAGATGGTTCAACAAGAAGAAGGTGAATGATGTGTCTGATGTGTCACCTTTAAGCATAACACCCTTTGTAGTCTTCTTCAACGGGTACTAGAGTGCCAAGTCCAACATGTCGATCTCTGCTTTGGTGACGAGTCCAGTGATCTCCTTCGCGTAGAAGACGTTAGAAATAGCCCTGTGGAAGTATCTCAAGACTGGGCTTCTTATTAGCATCCCTTTCGACCTTGAGGCGTTGAAGCGTTGCTCTGTGCTAATTGTAGCCCATAATGACGATGCTTTTTCCCTGTCGATTTCTGGTGCAGTGCCTATCCCACTAGTGAATCCAAACACATCCTCAAGCTGCTTCACAGTAAGGATATAATTCTGATCATGTATCATAAACGTGAAATAGCCTAAACTGCCATCCGACTCCATCTCAGGCGCGTCCGCGAACAGGTGAACTTGCAAGGAGCTTAGAAGCTGGATGGTTTCCTCTCTATAAGTGTTCTTCGACGTGTTCATAAGCTTGTTGAGGCTGCATTGGCCGAAAAGATATTGAACATCCTCTACTATACCAAGGTCCATCATGGTTTGACTGTGGGGATATCTTGTTCCCATAAACTCATGTTGCTGAAACAAATCGTAATACTCCTGGGCAGATAATTTCGACTCGGACTTCTTCTTAACAGATTTCCTTGACGTTGCACTCTCGCGAGCTTGCTCCATCTCATAATCACTACCTTCATCCTTCTGTTGCACTTGTTTCTTGCCTCTAGCCTTGTCCTTACTAGATCATTTCATTGCCCTCCTTGACTCAGCGCCTTGCGAAGGCGGCTTAGAAGTAACAACACGTCTTGGTACTTCACAACCATACTTCTCATACATCTTATCCCATAAATTGTCAGACATTGTTAAGCTGAGAAAATTCAAACCCAAAACCAAATATTAGTAGGTTAGATCAAATAACAACACTAATCGCAAAACTCAACGTCAAAAGAAGAGTGTTAAAGTGTAAACAGATAGAGTCGGCACCAAGGCGAAGCGGTGTTGCAACGGCAGTTGGTCGAGTCGAAATCTTGTTTCTCGATCAAGTGGAATAAGGAGGCTGCTTCAGCGGGTGCTCTAGGAGGATGGATCGAGTCGGAGAGAATGTTGGTTCCAAGAGCAGCTCTAAGTCGTCGTCGATCAAGTCGGATCTTGTTTGTTCGGGTGAGAGAATCGACACAGCAGTGCTTCTAGGGACGTCGTTTGTGAGGATGCGTGAATAGCAACAGCAACATAGATCGAGTCAAGCAGGTTGAGAGACTACTTCGTTGTCGATCGAGTCGGGTGGAGAAACGTTGTCTCAAATGAGGGCGATCGAGTGGCAACGGTGTGACGTGAGGGGAACACAGCGTGAAAGCAAGCAAGGAGAGAGGGGTGAAGTGAGATGATGATTTCGAGCGGAGAGAGTGAGATGGTGTCTACGATCGATTCGACGGTTGCTGGCTCGAGCGTGACGACTTCACCGTCCTTGTGGAGAAACTTGCATTGCCGGTCCGCGCCGTTTTGGAGAGACGTCGGTTTTTCTGCACTGGTCGAATCGATGAAACACAGCGTGAATGACGACTGAGTGAGATGGTACTCCGGTTGAATGGTGAGACAATGAGATGACAGTGGAGGTTGTTGGGTGAGAGTAGAAAGTGAGAAGTGTGTATGAAGGAGTAATCGATTTTTTGGGTTAGTGGGAGTATGAGTGAAGGTGTTTAATAAATAAGAAGTGAAGTTGTCGTGTAAGGGAGAATGGTAGTGGGGTGATGTAGGAAGAGAAGACACAAAGGTGATGTGTCTGGTGAGAGGAGACAAGAGAGGGTGGGGGAATTCACGTGAAGGAGAGAGTGAAAAGATGGGTGAGAAAGGAGAGTTGAGTTGAAATGATGGGGGAGAGAGATTTTTTTTTGGTAAAAAACTTTTTTTTTGATTTTTTCTGTATCTTCTATCTCTTCTGTAGAACCCATTATACCCGGCTTGACTCTGAACGCACTCTTTCGACAGCTATTTTCACTTTCTTTTTTTGTTCCCATACTTCTTTATGCAGATTTCTAAACACCAGAAAACTAAAAACAAAAAACAAAAACACAAGGATCCTAAAAAAAATATTTACATAGATACCTTTGGGACTTCCTCCCAAATGAGCTAGTTTAAAGTCTTTAGCTTGACTTTTCAGCTTTTTATGCTCTTGGGGGTTCATAGAGGAGCACAGAAGACCCCTCTGGTTGGATTTGATTAGATAAATATTTTTTGACTCTCTGACCATTTACAGTGAATTCACTACCATCCTTGTTCAGAGGAGTGATATCTCTGAATGACAGAACTTCTTTGACGTAAAAGGTCCAGACCACCTAGACTTAAGTTTTCCAGGAAATAACTTAAGCCTAGTGATAAGTCTCTAATTTGCATGTTTTAGACACCCTTTTTTGTCCATATTTTGCATTATATATACCCTAACCTCAATATTTTTTAGTCCTTTACTGTAAGAATTTGCATTTAGGCCATTTAGGGTGCTGCATTGTTGCAATTGTACATTTTGGATGAAAACAGGTGCATTAGAGCCTAAAATGGGGGAAAACAAGGTCAAACCCGGGCATATACCCGAAGGAGCAATTGTGCAAGAAGAACAGTCCAAACCTCAACCCGATCAAAGACCTATCCGAGGAACTACCCGACTTGAACCTCGTGCACCACCTCGAGTAGACCCTCGGGCAGGACTGAGCAGCTAGGTTAAAAGGGTTCCCATATTTAAACCCCCCTCTTCTTCCTCTCGCCCTAGCACGCCGTAGACACTCAAACCAGAGAGCGAGAGCTTCTGAGAGAGAGATTGAGCGACTCAAACACTTTTTCTACTTTGTTAGGATTCGATTTCATTTCTCTTGCTATTCTTTTTAGTTTTAATTCTTCACTCTACTACTTTTATCTTATTTTCAATACAGTGCAATTTTCATTCATCGGTGTTTTTATGCTTTCTACCATGAGATCTGAGTAGTGAAACAAAGTTTCTAGCGATGGGATAGACAAATATGTGTTCTTGATCGATTAGGATGTCTTAGATTGAATGATTATTTTTAGATAAATTTCCTTCTAGATTGATGTTCATAATGCTATTTTCAGATCGAGAGGTTGAGACTAGATCTAAAGTGTTTTGCCATCGAGAGATGTTTTTGAAATACTTGAATCAATCAATGCTAGAGATTTACTCACTTAACCTAAGAGATTAGATGTGTAAGGAGTTTATTGAAAATAATGAATTGGTTCATAATGCCTGATTGGTCATGTTTCTCCAACAAGAGTTGGGTAGGGGAGTGACCAAGGTTGATTGTTTCTATCATGAGAGTGTTTTAGCAAGATTTAAGAGATTCATTGTCTAGGAAATATTTGCTTGAGGCATGTAGGACATCCCAAATTGGTCAAGAGCACTTAGTAGTCGATTATCCTATCCTTAGGAGCTTTCGAATCTTCATTGTTTAGCTTTTTATTCATAACTCGACTCCTTACCCGAACTGGTACACGATCACCAGCTTCGTGTATACCTTCGAGCTGTTCATACTTGTCTTCTTGATCTGATCATCCCACCCGATCCTGTATCCGAATGCTTGCATCGAGTGCTTAGGTCGTGTGGTTCTTGTTCTATTTCTTATTTTTGTTCACCTTAGGTTGATAGATAAAACCCCCATTATTGATTGGCTTGACTTGCATTGTTCTGATCATATCTTATCTGCTAGCATATCAACCATTTGGATTGATAACCCTTTGTACTACAACTGCATAGGGAATTGATACCCTGGGTGAAAAACTTGTTATTACCTAGAATTGAAGAGCAGAATTTGATTTCCAGCCTTGAGCTCTTTTACAACAATTTTCTTGTCATAAAACTTTTTGGTCGCTCTTTGTAAATCTTTGAGCTCTCATATGCATCAAGTCTGATTTCTTCTAACTCATGAATGTCAAGAGCCCTCTTAGCTTGAGCTGTATCAATATCCAAGTTCAGCAACTTGATAGCCCAAAGCGCCTTGTACTCAACCTCTACAGGGAGATGACATGCTTACCATATATCAACTGAAATGGTGTTCTGCCTATTGGTGTTTTGAAGGCTGTCCTGTACGCCCAGAGAGTCTCGTCCAACTTGGTAAACCAGTCCTTCTTCAAAACTCCAACTATCTGTGACAGGATACCTTTGATCTGTTTATTTGAAACTTCAACTTGTCCGCTTTTCTGGGGATGATACGCAGTAGACACCTTGTGCTTCACACCATAATTTTTCAGCATACTTTCAAACACCTTGTTGATGAAGTGAATTCCGCCATCACTGATCACTGCTCTAGGTATCTCATACCTTGGAAAGATTATACTCTTGAGCTTCTTCAGAACAACCTTGCGATCGTTGGTAGGACTGGCAATAGCTTCAACCCACTTAGAAACGTAGTCCACTGCTACCAGAATATAGACATTACCATTAGATGGAGGGTTGAAAGGTCTCATGATGTCTATTCCCTACACATTGAATAACTCTACTTCTAGGATCGGATTCTGGGGCATTTCATTTCTTCTTGTGATGTTGCCCATCTGTTGACAAGCGTCACACTTGGTAATGAAACTGTGAGCGTCTTTGAACAAGGTTGTCCACCAGAGACCTGCTTGAAGAACCTTCTTAGTTGTCTTGAATGTGGAGAAATGACCTCCATAGGTGGAGCCGTGACAGTGCTCAAGCACTCCTGCACTCCCCTTCTCCTATGCATCTTCTGAACAGACCATCAGAACCTCTTTTGTACAGATAGGGCTCATCCCAGAAGTATTGGTCGACTTCCCTGAAAAAAATTTTCTTCCTGTAGGGATCCATGTCATCAGAAACTTCTCCACAAACCTTGTAATTCACGAAATCCGCATACCATGGTGCAGTCTCGGAAGTGATCACCATGCATTTGATTCTGAGGTTGTCAAGCTTTGTGTCATGCATCTGCTCACAAACCTGGGCGACCAGAAGTTGTTCCTCAGGCATTGAATCATCTATCGGAGCAGCATCTTCAACCCTCATTCTTGACAAGTGGTCTGCAACTTCGCTTTCTATACCTTTCTTGTTAACTATCTCCATGTCAAAATTCCTGAAGTAACAGAATCCATCTCAACAGTCTTAGCTTGGTATCCTTCTTTGAATAGATGTGTCTCAGAGCAGCATGGTCGGTATACACTATGACCTTCGAACCCACAAGGTAACTCCTGAATTTTTCGAATGCAAACACAACTGCTACGAGTTCCTTCTCTGTGGTTGCATACTTTCCTTGAGTCTCGTCTAAGGTGCGACTTGCGTAGTAGATGACATGAAGCTTTTTGTCAATTCGCTGTCCCAGAACTGCTCCAACTGCAAAGTCTAAAGCATCACACATAATCTCAAATGGGTGATCCCAATTCGGGGCTTGAACTATGGGTGCTGAAACCAAGGCCTCTTTGATCTTGTTGAAAGCCTCTAGACATGCAGCATCAAACTCGAACTCCACCTCCTTGCACAGCAACCTTGTTAATGGTCTTGCAATTTTTGAGAAGTCCTTGATAAATCTTCTGTAAAACCCAGCATGTCCAAGAAAACTTCTGATGTCATTCACTGTCTTGGGCGGCTGAAGCTGAACCATGACCTCTATCTTTGCTTTCTCAACCTCAATACCCTTCTCTGAAATCTTGTGTCCCAGGACAATCCCTTCTTCCACCATGAAGTGGCATTTCTCCCAGTTGAGTACGAGATTAGTCTCCTCACATCTTGATAATACCCTGCACAGGTTTAGCAAACAGGAGGAGAAAGTGAAACCGTATACAGAGAATTCGTCCATAAACACTTCCACTGACTCCTCAATTAAATCCGAAAAAATTGATGTCATGCACCTTTGAAAGGTAGTTGGAGCATTGCACAAACCAAATGGCATACGTCTGTAGGCAAAACTGCCATAAGGACAAGTAAAGGTTGTCTTTTCCTGATCATTTGGGTGGATAGGGATTTGGAAGAATCCACTATACCCATCATGGAAACAGTAATAGGGATGACTAGCTAATCTTTCCAACATTTGATAAATGAAAGGCAAAGGAAAATGATCTTTCCTAGATGCAGCATTCAACTTCCTTTAATCAATACACATTTTATGTCCTGTGATGGTCCTAGTTGGGATTAACTCATTTTTTTCGTTCTTGACTACACTGTCCCTCCCTTCTTAGGTACACAATGCACTGGAGATACCCAAGTACTATCAGAGATATGATAGATAACTCCAGCATCAAGCAGTTTTAGGATTTCTTTCTTCACTACCTCTTTCAGGTTAGGGTTCAGTCTTCTTTGGGGTTCAATATTAGCATAAGATTCATTTTCAAGATTTCTATACTTTTTAAGCTCAGTTACTAGCAATTCCAATTCCTCATTACTCAACTTAGTATTCAATATGACAAGAAAGTGGAATTGGTTCCCAGAAAAACGTACATGAGTCCAGAAGGGAGAGTTTTGAGGTCTACCTTTGGAGCTTTGAATTCTGACCAGTCGTCAGCGTGGGAGTCTGATGCGGTCATGGTCGAGTGGGACGATGGTGACACGAGTCGGGTCTTGACGCCGGTCGAGTGGGAGTTCACACGACCAGAAGTTTCTGTCTCAACTGCACATACCTCTTCTGCATCAGGCAGCTGCTCGAACTCCTCTGGTCCATCCGTTTCTCTATGGGAGTCTAGCAAATTCTTGCAACAAGTGGTCTCTTCATGCAGGAACCCATCTTCTCCATCCTTGGTTAAAGCAGTCTTGAGATGGTCTTCCTCAGCTAGTTCTTCCAACAGCTCGTCAGCCAACTGATCCATTTCTTCAATGTAGAAGACTTGTCCTCCTATTGTTGGTTTCTTCAAGGTATCCTTGATGTCAAACTTCATAGTGAAGTCGTCGCCCATATTAAGATCAATCTTGCAATTTTTGACATCAATGATGGCTCCAGCAGTCGCCAAGAATGGTCGTCCTAATATAAGAGGATCTTTTGGTTCTTCATCCATCTCCAGAACCACAAAGTCGGTTGGCACTTCCACGTCTCTAATCCTAACAGGTAAGTCTTCTAACATACCATGTGGAAGTCTCACTAATCCATCTAAAGATGCGGTCAAGCTTCTCATTGACATTCTTAAAGTCCTTCGTATACCTCTCCTCAGAACCTATGTCGCCTCTAACTGTGCGATCATAGTCTTCGTTGTAATTGCCATCAGAATGGCTGAGGTTTTGAACGAGTTCCCATCCTTCATCGACGTCCTTGTTCAGGAAGTTGTCGTTTGATGCAGTGTTCAAGTAGCATATGTATCTTTGGTAGCACACCACGGTAGAGAGTGCTCAGCAATGACTTGTTGCTGAAATCGTGATGTGGACACTGGCTCTGGTAACCTTTGAAACGCTCCCAGGCTTCACCGAATGATTCTCAGTTCTTTTGAGCAAAGCCAGAGATGTCATTCCTGAGACGTGTTGTTCTGGCATTGGAGAAAAACTTGTCCAAGAAGACTTTCTTGCAGTCATCCCAAGTGGTGATTGATCCCTTGGGAATGTTTTTCTCCCATTGATGAGCTTTGTCTCCTAGGGAGAACGGGAAGAGGCGCAGCTTGTAACCATCTTCACTCACTCCGTTGATCTTAGTGAGACTGCACAGATTGTCGAACTCGTCTAAATGGTCGAGCGGATCCTCCATAGGTAACCCGTCAAACTTGTTTCCTTGTATCATGGAGATCATACCACTTTTGATTTCCTTGGAGGGATGATTCCACCATGCTGAGTATGAGTGTTTGGTGCATCTCCAGCACCAATGTGTCGCGGCCTCTGATTTTGTCCTTGAGGAGCTTCCATAGTGGCTGGTCGTGGTCTTTGCAGCCGATTGACTTCGTCAATAGCAGGAAGGAGATTCTCATGTCCTCTTGATCTGTTGTGCATGCAAGGTTGCAATCAATAGGTACCTGAGATGCAAAACAAACAAGCAGAGAACCAAAACAAGTCAGTTAGAATGATAAATGTAACAGAACTTAATCTTGCGAAATTTGAAATCTCAAATGTAGCAAAACGAATCCCAAATGGCAACAGCGCAAAGTTGATACTAAGATTTTTGTGTGTCTCTCAGTAGGTCTCAATTAACCTAATGCAATTGTAGTACAGAAGGTGTCAATCCAATTTGGGAACTTTACTAAAAATCAAGATGCATTCAAGTAGTCACAAGTTAAGGCAGATTCAAAATGAGTTTTTGCCTAACAACCTAGAGTGAACGAGATGCAAGAACAAAACGAGTGTGTAGAACAAGAGCTAAAATGCAATAACGAGAGAGAGCAAAAACAAGCTAAACGAGCAGAGACAAAAGAGAAGGCTATTGCAACAAAAACAAAGAACAAGTTTAAAGATGTAGAAACAATCAGATAAGTAGAGGCCTTAAGGATGGGGTTATCAATTTCGGTGGAAGTCTCTTAATCTACCTAGAATGCCTAACAGAACTCAATCAAGCTATCCCTAGACAATGAACATCACAGCTTAGCTAATCCAATCCCTTGACCGAAGCTACTCAGACTCAATCACTTCCAAACCTAACTCTCGCTAGAGGAACATGATTAAGCAAGCATGACAAACCAGTTCATTCACGTCAATAAACACCCTAGAAATCCAATATCTTGGGCTAGGAATGTAAATCTCTTGTATTAGTTTGTTCAAGTATCTCATGGAACACTTTTTGGGTGCTGAGATGCTTAAGATCTAATCCCAAATGATCAGTAAGAAATTAGCAGTAAGAACACAAATCCAGAAGGAAAATCAAACAATCTAAGCTTAGGCATCCTATTAGACTAAGATTCCCCCCCTAATTTATCCCATCTTCAAGAACAATCATCATCAAAAACCCAGAAAACATAGAAAACCCAGAAAACAATAAATCAAGCATGACTAGATAGATAAAGATGAGATAAACAATTTTGCAGAAGAAATCAACTGCAAAAACAAAAAGGATTAAGAGATATCTTGATTACAAACTCATAAACATTTTGGTGGCTACCTAAAAACCCTAGGATAAAAGTTATATCTCTTGAGTAAAGACTTAAAAGAGTATTTATAGCAAAACATGGAAAGCCCTAAAACATAAAACAACAAAATAGAAAGGCGGTTCAGGAACCCTTCTCGGACGCGTCTTCAAAACAAATCCAGGACTTTGGTTTAAGAGCGTCGATCGAGTCGCGTCATGAGTGTGTCGATCGAGTGGGAGTCTAGGAAGTTTGATCGAATGGCAGATTGAGAACGTCGATCGAGTGGCAGCTCGAAAAGGGTCGTCTGGGAGCTGCTGATCGAGTCACGTCTTGAGGGTGCTCAGGAGTCCTCCTGGGACGTCTTGGTCGAGTCGCTGCTAACATGTCTGATCGAGTGGAGCTCTCCTTCGCGTGTCGGTCGAGTCGGAATTCAGAATGTACGTGCATCCACCAAAACGGTGATAACGTTTGAACCACGCCTCCGATTGGCTTGAAATCAATGGAATTGGAAAGATGAATCAATCCTCTACAATTTTAATGAAGACTTCAAGAGTTGAATCCCAAAGTAAAATCTTCATTCGACTCGATCAAGGACGTGGAAGGTTGGGTCGCACTGGGTAGTGTAGATCAAGTCGCTGGACTGCTCTTGCTCCCTGTTTGCTTTTGATGGTTTGGACATCTCCTAAAATACCTCAAACAACTCCAATATGCAAGATGCATGCAAGACTAATGTGAATACTACCTAAATATGCTATTATGCAAAAGAGACGAAAAACAATGCAAAACAATGAGTTAAGAGAACATAATGAATGAGAAATGCATGATGAAAGAGTGTAAAATATACAGATATCAATCGCACACACAACCAATCCAAACAATCCAATCCAAATCATCCAGTGGAAAAGATGGATTGACTTTTAAATAATTCTAGTGGCGGGATTATAAGTTTGAGATACGAATGTAATTTTATTTTATGTTTATAGATGATTTATTGTAATAAAGAAATCAATTAAAAGTTAACCATCATCGGAAGAAAGGGAAATAAATCCAAATCTTGATGCAGGAAAAACTTCGCTCAAATCTTGTTCCAAAGCAAGCCAAACCATCAACAAGCAACATAACGCATAACTGAACTGCAAGATAAGTGAAGAACTCTTTTACTATTTTTGCATCAGTTCTCCTTACAATCACATTTTCTCGTATAACATCTATCTGATCAAACTCGGGTTATCAACATTTATTCTATGGGTATAAATAATTTATGTGTGTTCATGACATACAAATCAAACATATATATAACGAGATGGTTATATACTTATATTGAATACTGATCAGTGATCATCTTAGTTTACGGGAACATGAAGTTCGGGTCTTTCCGGCAATGCCATCAATATCCGCGGCGGTGCAGTTTCTTCATCAGACGAGAAACCAGAGAGTCTCGTATCCTAATTTGCAACAACGAGAGAATAAAGGAACAAGTTATATTCGATATCTCAACTCGCCAAGAATCATATGTTAGAATTCAAAGAATGTTGTTTCTCACCCTCTCTTGTGTGCAACGTTGTATAACAATGAATGCCTTAACAAATAGATATACAATCAACAAGATTGCTAATGTTCTCACTAATGGTAACTGCAAAATACAGCAAAATCTTAAATCAGGAAAACAGAGGTAATATGCATGTTTGAGAAGTCCTTTATCGAGCTTACCATGAGCATGGTTAACGAGAAATCATCGACTCCACCTAGTAAAACTGGAAGAGAATGGCGCAAGAAGAGCAGAAGGACAAACTGCACCATGAAGATGAAAAAATTATTGCGTGATCGATCAGAACTTTGGATCTATATGTTCTCAAGGACAGAGAGAAAGAAACATACTAGCAAGGCAATTATGCGGCAACATATCAAGCTTGTGGGACTATGAAATGAGTAAAGCTCATGATCACCAGCTACATCCCAGGTTATAAAATAAGGATTACGAAGATCTAGTCCCTCGATTCCCCAATCGTTCCTGGGACGTTTTCAACAACAAGAATGGTATTACTACATTGTGCAGAGGAACAAAGAAGGTTATCAAAGCAAGATGAATAAAAAAAACACCTGAAGTTCATAGATAAGCCTGTGTAGTGAAACAGTTGTCGAGGAGCTGTGTAACCGGGTTTATATTGCTGCAATTTGAACAAAGTTTGGTGAGAAAAATTTCATCTTCATCAAATCAAGAGACTATATGATTAGGTTGCTTTATAGAATTTATACCTGACGACATATTTCACATATAGTATCACCTTTCTCATTGCACCATCTTTGGACGCAATGACGATGAGCAAACTGCAAAGAGTTGATGAAAGAATTATTGAGGTTATGAATTCAGGTTCGGACAGTATCCTGTTCACGGAAAACAACCGGAAAACAAAGACATCACCTTTAATGTTCCAGAGCAAGAACAAGGCGTATCCATGTTAGAATCTTCATCTTCGTCATGACAAATCCTACATTGTTCGAATCTACTCTCACATAAATCTGCTCCTGCAGATACAGATTCAGATGTACCGTCTTTGTTAACCAAGTCAGTTTTAAGCTCTGCTTTGTCTACCGCCCCAAGACCAGAATCGCTTAATAATCGATCAACCACCAACACTAAATGTTCTCCCATCCTAATTCTTACCAACAATGATTGAAACCAAATGTCAGAAAAATCAATCTGCAACGAGAACATCAGAGATGAACAAAAAACATTAAGGAAAAAAGAAGAGACATAACAATCAAGCAAACTAAACAGAAAACTTGAGAAGCAAAGTTACAAGTTGGGAGGACGAAACAAAACAAGAATTAGAATCATATCCCGAAAAAGGTTGTTTTGTACATGGAGATAATGTGATTACGGAGGAGACCTTAAATCCAAGGATACAAAAAGATTCTGATTCTGTGCAAGAAACGAATACATAAAAAAAGGTAACTTTCCACCATATCCTTTTCCTTTCTCCTTCTTCTTCTTCATGTCAATTTCATTAATAAAGAAACTTGTATCAATCATCATATGTTGCATGAGGAGATGCAGTACAACCAGAATCAAAAGGATCTTCAGATCCACAACAATGCCAATACTGTAACACTTTCCCAGAATTTGGTGTATCCATTGTTCCACCAGTGTATACACTCTCAAACTTCCTCTTCGTCTCCCCTAAATCAAAACACCCCCAAAATTCAAAATTTCTTCAAAACCCTTGACTTATTATAATTAACCCTAATTCCCAGATTACAGAGCAAATTTCACAAATTCAAGAAATTAAAAAAACCCTAAATTGTACCAGCGAAATGAGCAGTGTGGAATCTACAAGCGCGTGGGTGATTGAGGAGAGGATCGAATTGGGTTTTGCAGTTTTTGCAAGTTCTTAAGGTTTTGCTTCCGTCGGGAGAAGAAGCTGCGCAACGTAAGAAGAAGCATCGTCGAGGGTTTAGTTTCGGTGTCTTGAAGCTATGGAGGGAGTGAGACTGGATTAGAGTTTTGGGGATTGAGAAATTCAATAGAGATTGAGCCATCGTGTTCCCCCCAAACATGAGTGATTCATATGACACATAAGCAATGATGTGGCAAGAGTTTTTGGAATGGAACTCAAACGACGTCGTTTTGATTTGGGGAAAAAACTTCAATTAGGGTTCTTTTTTTTTTTTGATTTCACGATTCGTTTCTCTCTTTCTCTTTCTCTTTCTCTGTATCTAGGGCAATTTTCTCCTGCAGGAAGAGAAAGAGAAAGAGAGAAACGAATCGTGAAATCAAAAAACAAAAAAAGAACCCTAATTAAAGTTTTTTCTCCAAATCAAAACGACGTCGTTTGAGTTTCATTTCAAAAACTCTTGTCACATCATTGCTTATGTGTCATATGAATCACTCATATTTAACAGTTGACTAACAGTGTTTGTGTCAATGTAGTATTATCGATAACGCTTCAAAGTCTCGGTAGTAATTTTGAATTTTATTAGAGTTCAGGTTGGATAATACACTTCTCTTTTGTTCAGGTAGAAATATACACTTTACAAATAGTACAGGTAGAAATATACCATTTTCCCGGTGTTAAAGGGATGATTGTATTGAGTATGGGAAAAAGGTAAATTTAAACCCGTACTATTTCGAAAGTGTAAATTCCTACCCAAACAACATATATGTGTGTTTTTCAACCTAAACCCTTACATAATTCAAATTTACTACCTAGACTTCGAATCGTTACCCATATTCATACATTGACTCATACAATGTTAGTCAATCGTTAAATGTTTTGATCAATTTGTCACTTAAGTGATGATGTGTCAACTAGCCCATTAAATTATTAATTTACATAACAACTAGGAAACATCCGGGCTACGCCTGGTTTATTTGATTATTAAAGTGTTAAAGAAAATCAACTTTTGTTATTAAATTATCATCGTAATTGATGTGATTATAAAAGTAGAGAAACATTCTAAAATAGCACTAAAATTTTATAGATAACTATAGCACATATTCCATAAATTACCAAAAATAGCACTATTTAACACATTATAATTAATTTTTAAATTTTTTTTTTAGATTTGGGTTCTCAATTTCACATTTAGAGTATAGTTTTGAGGGGTAGAGTTTAGTATTTTGAATTTAGGATTTAATTTTAAAAGATTAATTGGTGCTATTTTGGAATTTAGAGATGTTGTACTAAGTTTGGAAAAAAAACTTATCTTGGTGTTATTTTTAAGAATCTCCCAAGTAAAAAAATACTATATTAAAATACTACTTCAAAAGTTTTTATGTATTTATTTATATTTAAATTATGTATAAATCATTTATTAATATTTAAAATATTCTACATTTATCTAAAAATTTAAACTTTTAACACCATTTTCTATATATTACAACCCTTGATTTTACTTTCAAAATCTTGTTAAACGCATGTAAAATAAAATGTATTTACAGTTATATCTTCAGGGTGGAATAATTGGGCAACTCCTTTATGAATAAATTAAAGGAAACTATTAACTATAAATGTACGTAGGCTCCTGCTCGTAACTATTAGAAGAACAAAAAGAAAAGGAACAAAAAGAACAATGTGGAATGGAATAAACAGTTTTTAAGTAATGAAAAGAAAATCTGGAGAGAATGAACTAAATAGTAAATGGTAACCAAACAATAAAAATATCTTTTGATATATATTATATATTAAATATTAAATATATCAAATTCAATAATAATACTAATACTACTTCTAATGTATATACAATGAATTTTACATTTGTTTTTTTTTAAAAATTGTAAATTAAATTTTAGATATGTCATATTAAATATTAACCTACAATACAATTTTAAAGGTAATTTAAAATATTTTTAATTTTTATTTACGATATAAACATGACTCTCTTAAATTTATTTTACTATTCATATATGGTTTTCAAATAGCCTTAAGATTAGTTTAACATGAAATTCATATCAAAATTATTTTTTCTGTCAATACATTATGAAAATATGAAAATTATTATATTAGAAAATTGAATATTATTAATAAAATTATTATTTATTTATTTTAAAATATAAAAACGAATTTTAATATTTTTTTTTTGTTCCATTTGTTCCTCATCAATTTTGGGGAGTAACACTTTTGTTCTATTATTCTTTATTTTTTTGAGAATGTAGAGGAATGTAAAGGAAAAATTATTACTATCAAATGGTAAAAAAATTGTGAAATGATGAGGAATATCACATTCCTTCTCATTCTTTTTTTTTGGCAAATCAAATATATTATATCATAAAGAGTTTTTACAACTAATGACACAAATAAAGGAAATTGAACACAATTTCGATGAAGAAGTGGAAGTGACTATGCTTTGCAATCGAAAACCTTACAGGCTAACAGAAAAAATCTGTTACGTCCCCTCTTCACATACTCGTAATTGGCTATAAGATGAAACTCCAAAATGTTTTTCGCATTACTTTTGTTAAATGAAAAATCTGAAATATTGGTTGAAGTGATTCTGATTCTTGTCTTTGAAAACTCAATATAACATGCTTGAAACGCCAAATGCATTGAAGTCGGTTAGTTGCCACAATTTTCCTTATCATAGAAGCAGAATTTCTCGACCAAAGAAAAGAGAGAACAACACCATCACCGCTAGCCGCCGTTATCCTTCCCATCACGACCATGACTTGTGGTAGATTATACCAAAAGCTACTCCCATGAATATAACGATGAACTCGTTCCGGTGAAAAGAAAGCTTCCGCCCAAGGAATTTTGTCACCATCATCATAAAAGTTCTTCATCTTAACTTTAAAACCATATACTCCGCAGCCCATACAATCGATCGATAAGATGAAATACTCCAAACATGGTAATGGGAAAACATCACCATTGGAAAATGTTAACGTCACAAGAAGTCCGTTGCTTTGTTCAGAAGCGTACTCAACCCAAAATTGTACAGAAATAACCAGAAAAATGAACAGTTGCTTTGCCTCGTTGATATCGCTCACGAGAGAGAAAAGAAGAAACCGCTTTCTTTCAATACACAATGCTAAGAAGAATACAAAGCATCACATTCCTTCTCGTTCTTTACTTAAAATATGGTCACCAATTGAAGCCGTAATGTTTTCATATTTTTTTTTGTAAAAAAAGAAAAAAACTCAAGATTCTCTATTTTTATTTCAGTACAAAATGTTTGGCAACAATGATTTTGTTTCTTTTTTTGCGTGATATATTGTTGACTAAAAATGAATTAATTGATCATCTTCTGGAAATACGTTACAGGAAAGTGATGAGTTGGGGTGACGTGGAGGTTTGCTAGAATATGATTGGTGGAGATGTGAGTTGTGTGTTGGATGCCGATGATTGGCTAGGAGCAGAAAGGAGACCTGAAGCTACAAAGAGAAGCAAAGATCAATTGTGAAAAGATAACAAGAAAAATCTGAGAATTGTTAGTTGTAACTTCTTCTTCTTTGTTTCTTCTTCGTTTGTGACAATGGTGTTTGTACTCATCTTGATTGAGATCTCTCCGTAAGATCTTCGTCATTTGAGATATTGGCTTGGGTTTTATGAACGTCAGCTCGATTGGTTACGGTTACGATTAGAATTGAAGTGTTGGTGCGTTTATCTTTATCAAAGGTATCAGAGCCAAACGACCTCGAAATCCATGGCAGCTACAGTTTGTGTAAACAACGGAGCTTTGGGATCGGGATTAGAGAAATTGAAAGAGACAATCGCAGACCAAAATGTAGAGATCGGCGAACGAATTAGTGCTCTGCTGTTGTTGTTGCGAGCAGAGAACGCGGTGGAGGAGAATCTACACGTCGATGCTTGTCCTGCCTCGCCGCAACTTTCAGAGGATTTTATTCGTCCTCAGCCAAAACCAAATTATGTGATCAACGCTACTTAGATCTAACAAAATCGCAATCACCGTTGTTTACTCGCGCAAACAAGTTTCATCGGATGATATCACTTGAAGAGATTGAAGAGCGAAGGTCGAAGGCAATTTGTATCTTCTACGAGGAGTTAGAAACTCCAAATCACCATTTGCGACACAAGAAATCAGGAATTTGCAGGATAGAAAGGGACGAAGCTGAAAAAGCATTGGTTGAACTTGGGGTTGCAACAGAATCGATTGAAACTGAGCATCACACAGTGACAATAGCAGATGCAAACACGGTTTTGGAAATATTGGAGGAAGAAACGATTCTGCAATCTCAGGTACTAGCTTTTAATCTTGAGATTTTGAGGAATATCGAACCTAGCAAAGTAAACTTAAGATTGGAAACTCTAAAACATATGGTGGTGAACAAGAATCTGGAGCAAATATGGGTTCAAAAGAAGAGTGATGAGAGATTTGAGGTTGGTGGTGATGTTGAGAGGGCACAAAGGGAGTTAAGTATGGTGCAAAGTATCTATGCACACCAACTGTTCTGTCAATTTTCTCAGCATAAAGAAAACAAAAGGGATTAAGCAATGGATGTTTAAATTCAGAAAACAGAAGAGTGATCAATGGTTTGTTCTAATCTGATTAGTACTCATTTGGGGAACAAAAGTACTTGGACAAAGTTGAGAAATAAGAAACGTGACAATCCCACTTGGACAGAAGATGCAAGAGATAAAAGTCGGAGCAAATCATCAAATAGTTATAGTGTGGGACTTCAAGTCTCGGCTTTTGCTTGCAAATATGTGCTGGAGAAGAATCACGATGCAAATTTGGAGATTGGGGCTTGTATGTTACCTCAGGTAGTGATGGGGGAATCAGTTCTGAGAATGGTTTTGGAAAAGGATTGGAGGAAGAGACCGCAAAGCTATGAGCTTCAGTCTGTTCTCCAAGTGATGAGAAACAAAAAGAACAAGTTTCCCAAGAGGTGGTGGTTTAAGTATAAAGCTGTGAGTGTTCTGGAATCAATTGAATCAGAAGGTCTGATGCAGGAATTAAGCAATGATGGGCCTGCAGAAGAACCTCCCTTGTGGCTGCAGAACAACTCTAAGGAAATGCATATCTATAGGCCCTTGTTTGGTAGCAACAGTTGTGTTTAACTCTGGGAAATAGTTAGTGGGCAAAGACTGGTGGTTTAGATACAAGAAATTCTCAATGGCTACCTAATAATGCGTATAAGCTCTCTGTTAGAGGCTATTAAAAAAAAAAAAAAAACAGAACTTGGAAATGTGGTTAAAGAAGGAAGCTATGGTTTTGTGGAAGAGGCTACATGGGATTTACTCTATGATTTGGAAAAGAAGATTTCATGAACCTTGTGGTCAAGGTGTCTCAAAGAGGGGAGATTTGTTGTAGGGAAAATGAAGAGTAGCTGACGTGGAGAAATTGTGAAAGAAGATTGGCCAAGAGGTGAATGATGTGTTGGCAGAAGCTTAGTGGCTGGAAGGGTTTGTTAGAAAAGAGGATGATAGAGAAATATAGAGAAGGAAGATTTCATTGTGAAGTTTATGCGAATAATCAGAAATTGTGTGTTTGCATCATCTTCTTCTTCTTGGTGTGTTTCTGTGAGAGTTTGGTGTCTTCCTCAGTATTGAACTAGGGTTGTTTCTTCATTCTATACCCTAGCTAGTTGAGAAGTGAATCTTTGTTCCTCCATAAACATTCAATTGTATTGTTTGAGTTCTTAATCGGAAGAGTGTGATGAAGATCAATCTCCTAATGATAAAGAATCGATTGAAATGGAGGTTCCAACGAAATTGATTGAAAGCGAGGATCGAACAGTGGAAAACAATCTGAATCATTCGACATACTCCGTTCTTAATCAGCAGGTATCATCAATCTCTCACTTGGAACTTAGCCATATGTCTCCCATAGAATCTCAAGATGTTGATGATGATTTGCCAATTAAATTTGTGGATGTTGCTAATGATTCGCCATCTGCAATTGCGATAACACATCGATCTAAGTCAGAGTTTGATCTTGCATATGCTGCTAGTATGGCACGTCAAGTGTTTGATTCAAAGCCACTAAAAACGAATCTGTTGCAAATTATGAGAAAGAAAAGGTTTTCAAAGACTTTGGTTCAAGTTCAAAGTGGCCAGGGCTGTTAACCTGAGATGTTGTTTGCTTGGTACACTGCTTGGGATAACAGAGAGTGATCCAGGACATGAAGAAAAAACAGTTTATGAGAAGATTATAATGGCGAATGAGTGGCTAAATCAAATCAGATTTGTTATTCAAAGAGTCATAAGTAGCAAAAAGAGCAAGTTCTCCAAGAGGTGGTGGTTCAAGTATAAAGCTATGGTAGAAAGATTGTTGCAGGGTTCAAGCAATGATACAGTTATTAAGGATCAAAGTCCGGTCGTAGAAGAAGTTGTGACTACACCTCTTGATGATTTCCAATTGGCAGTAGTTGAGCTTTGCGAACAGTCAACATGTATCAAGTCTCAAAAGGGGAAGCAAAGACTATCTCCAAAGTCTTGGATGTTTGAATATAAATGGGGGAAACATTTGAATGATGCGAAGAGTGTTTTAGCACTGAATTATGAGAAAATGCTACATGATGAAGTTGGAGAGTGGTTTAAAAGTTGGATCAGAAGAATAACACTGTGTGTATTGCTTCGACCTGATTCACAAGAGATTCGTAGAGGTCTAAACTTACAGTGGAAGATGAAGAAACTGAAGTATTCCAAATCTTGGAGATTCAAGTTTAAGAACAGGGACTTGAGGGGATATAACCTGAGCAGAGTGAAGTTGTTGCTCAAAAATAGTTTGGTAATCTCAGGGTCTTGGCGATGGTTTATAATGGTAAAAGAATATGAGCAGTGTCATAAGTTAGAACATGCAAATATGGAGGCTGAGAGGCATTGTTATCAAAGGTCTCAATACATAAAGAATATAGGGTCTGCTAGTGATGATTGTGACTCAGAAAACGACCAGCTTCCATTGAGGTTCTCTATGTGGGTTAAGCAGCCTCTTCATCATCAGTACATGGTTTGGCTTCTTACACTTGTTACATATGCCAATCATCTTTTGGTTGGAGTCGGTATGGTTTAGAAACAGTCTTATCTTTCACTTGGAACTAACCGAGTTTGGGATCCCGGAGGTTCCATTTCCAGAATTTTTTCGCTCAAGCAGAAGTTCCAATGGACTTGTTAGCTGCAAGTCAATCACACGGGACATGTTTGCATCCTGGAGGTTCAAATTTTCAGGAAATTTAGTGGACTATGCAAAGAAGTACTAAATTTGATACTTCTCTTGGTATGGATTATGATACACAACTCACCAAGCTTATGAAGAGGTCTAAAACTTGTTGCAAACACCGCAACAAATTCTTTTTGGAGAAGACTGGTTCTAAAAACTGCAGCAAGTAATCATTTAAATGAATGGGATCTTGGTGCAACAATCTGAGGGGAACTCTTGCAAACCAGATGAATTCTTTTTCTTTCCAATCTTGAGGTCAAGGGGAAGGATTTGTTACAGGAAAGTGATGAGCTGGGGTGACGTGGACGTTTGCTAGAATATGATTGGTGGAGATGTGAGTTGTGTGTTGGATGCCGATGATTGGCTAGGAGCAGAAAGGAGACCTGAAGCTATAAAGAGAAGCAAAGATCAATTGTGAAAAGATAACAAGAAAAATCTGAGAATTGTTAGTTGTAACTTCTTCTTCTTTGTTTCTTCTTCGTTTGTGACAATGGTGTTTGTACTCATCTTGATTGAGATCTCTCCGTAAGATCTTCGTCAATTGAGATATCGGCTTGCGTTTTATGAACGTCAGCTCGATTGGTTACGGTTACGATTTGAACTGAAGTGTTGGTGGGTTTATTCTTTATCAAAATTTACGTTACATACATTAGTTATTTGTTCCTAATCACGACATCGAATCTCTGAATTTAACATGCTTACAGATTTTAAACATTCTCCTTGGTTACTCCTTCTACAAATCATCATCAACTATCATGACTTATATCTATTTTGTCTTGAAAATATGAACACACTGTACATATCACGTTCGTGTTGCCTTTGCAACCGCCAATTTTGAAGAGTATTCAATCTGTTCCAATTTAATAGTGGTATATTTCTAAGAATATATTTACATACTATGTTGAAAAATGTGGCCTGATGAACAAAAATGGAAAAGGAGAATACATATAAAGAGAAAAAAAAGAGCAGAAGACAACCTATACGACCAAATTTTCGCTCCAACACATGCCCATTACCAGTGTGGTCCATCATATAGTTAGCGGGCTGACTGACTGACTTTGTGAATTTCCATGGGCTTGCGCTCGCCTCCTTGTTCTTAATCTAAGCGCTACAGTTCTTTACTAGTCATTTTACGTCCTTCTGATTGTTGTTGTGAATTGTATATTGTATCTTACATAAATTGACATAGTTTTATTTTGAGATATTTTACACCAATGCTATTATGAAATTTCTGAAGATTTGCCTAACTCGGGTACACGCATTGTAGCTCTTGGACCTAAATGTTGAAGTTATGATTTGACTAGTAATGTTCCATTGTTTGTAGAAGGTGCTAAATCTTATAAGATATAGAGGTGGAACACGGTAGAGTATATCTCTTCTACCAATATTCCCATGGAAGTATTACATGCGTCATTTGGTCTTCCATTTAACAGTGAAGCTATGATAAAAAACGATGTTGAAAAATTAGAGTGAAAAAAAGAAGAAATTAAATTACATACATTAAATTACAACTGATCTCTCCCCTTACCCTAAATGGAGCCAAACCCACCAGATTTTCTGTATTTACACAGCCCGTAAGACAAATGGAATGAACACACAAGAAAAAAGAAAAATAAAAATTGGTTCCTCTGTCTCTCTGTTTTCAATACTCCACAAAAAAAAAAATTGACAATAAGTGGATCATCACCGAAAGAAGCCAGCTCCTCCTCGGCTGCGGCCATTTCTGCCTCGAGTGACCAGCTCAACCTTGACTACTGCAGCCATTTCTGCCACTAGTGGAGCCAGGTCATCCTTGACTACTGCGGCCATCTCTACGGGTGATTAATTCGTGGGAAATTTTGTTTAATTAGTTCATCAACAATTGTTAACTAATCTTATTATATAAACTTTAGTTTGCAAAGTTAGTAATTCATGTAATTGCAACATATGTCAAGTATATCGAAATATTTTCACATGTGTAAAAATAATTTTTATGTGTGTAAAAATAAATTTCGTTTAATAATTATAAGAAAATTAAAAAATCCTAAAAATAAAAAGATTAAAATTAATATTGTTGAAAGTATATAAAATTAAAAATAATCTATTATATCACTAATTCTAATAGCAAAATTATCTATTAAATTAATAATTTCAAAGAAAAATATGTGCAATTAATAAGGAAATATTTGCAATTTAAATGCAATTGTTATTTATTATAATCATAAAGTAAAAATAAATGTATACAGAAAAATGATTAAAGTATAAAAAGGTTTAATGTGTTAAAATTAGTGTTTAACATAATATAAGAAAATAATATAATCAAAATAAGAAACTAATGTAACTTTCTTAATTTTTTCAATCGGTTAATGATTTGATAACGTATTCAATATTATGTTTTTATAAACCTTAGTTTTTAAAGTTAGTAACTCATGTGATTGAAACATGTGTCAATTTTAACAATTAAAGATTTTGTCATGTGTTATCAATTTTAACAATATTATGTTTTTATAAACATTTTTAGGTTTACCACTATCATATCCTATGCCACGAAACAAGAAATCTTTGTATTTACCCTCGATCCATCTAGTTTGTCTTAACCACGGGTTCCAAATCACAGCTTTATTTTTCCATGACCACGAGTCACAAAACAATAAGCCATCACAAGGAAGGAAGTTTGCACGCAAGGCATTATTAAAATAAGGGATATCTAAAGGTAACTCATGGATCCTTATCTTTGGATCATTGCTGAGATTGACGCTTACCAAATACATCTTGGAATCCGTCCATATGAAAAATTGAGGACGTACATGAACTGAGTGGTTGTAATTGATGAATGATTTGCTTTTGAAAAGTGTGTACCATTGTTTGCAAACGATTTTGAATCGGATTAGAGATGGAACAGGAACACGACAGAGTATTCTTGTACCAATTCCCATGGAAGTTGTACATGCATCATTTGGTTTTCGCTGTAACCATGAAGGTAACAACATAATATGCAATATATAAATGGATTTAATTCTCGTGTGCTCCTATCCCAAATTTTTTTTTCTGGTTTCTCCTTCCTATAATAACTGATTTATTTTTTATTTTATTTTAATGAAAAAATTGGTGAAAGACTATAAAACTTGTACAAATATCTTTAATTACTGATCCAACCAAGTTTAATTCGGATTATCCACCTGTTACCCATTAAAATCGGATCTGAACTTTATCTTTTAATTTTCTTTCTCTCGATTCTTTCTTCTTCTCCGGTGAACCAAAACTTTTTTGAACAATCTATTCTTTCTTCTCCAGTCAAAATCTCATCTGTTTTCTCACAATCTTAATCAGATCTGATCTATTTCTTCATTTTATTCTCTTTCAAAGGTAAATCTCATCTGAAATTAGGGTTTGTAAACTAGGATTTAAATTCAAAATTAGAGTCAAAATCTCTAAAAATTTCTATGTTTCATTTGTTAATCCCAGCTATGTCAATGCCATCCAAAACGAGAAACAGTGTGAATTATCAGAAAAGGAGAAAGAACAATCCTTCAACAGAAAAAGCTCCTCCTTCGCCAGCCTCAATAGCTCCTCCTCCAACAGCCTCAACCGCTCCTCCTCCACCAGCCTCAATCGCTTTTCCTCCTTTAGCAACAATCACATCTCCTCCGCCAATAGCAACGGGTGAAGCAACTCCTCCTCATTCACAATCAGAAATCTCTCATCCTCGGCCAACATCAAACGAAGAACAATTGAATCCTCAATGGCTACCACAATTAAATAGAATGAAATTTTGGTTAGTTTTTGTGTAAGAGCGGAATAGAGACCTTTGTGTTTTGGTACAAATAAGTTTTCTTGTACAACAATGGATACAACTATGGGTACAACTAGTCATCATGAGGTGGCTGGTGAAGAAGATGAAGCAGCAACCAGGGAAGAGGCTGATGAAGCTTCAACAAATACAGTAGCAGGAAATGATGAGGTGGCTAGTGAAAAAGATGAAGCAGAAAGAGGAGAAGAAACTTATGTGATGGAAACTGAAAATATAAGCAGTGGATGAACGTTGCTGAAGCTGGAGACTTGTACTAAGAAGATGAAAAACATGACAACCTTCAAAATACCTTAAGAGTCTGTATACAAAGGGAAAGAGGAGAAAGAAGAACGGTGAACCTGCAAAGTAAATTGTAGTTGTGTGTGCAACACATGATAGATTACTGTTGGTATTTTTTTGTAATGGATTAATGTTGGTATTTTTTTTGGTTGACGTTAGTTTAGATGTATTGTATGGATGATATTTAGATGTTTTTGGTACTGAGATTTTTAGGTACAACTGAGATATTTTAGATACAACTGGGATATTTTAGGTACAACTAAGACCATTTAAAAAAATAAGTTATTGATATTTATTTAAAATGTGTATTAAAAGTGAATTTTGAATGGATTAAAAAGAAATTGTGTAAAAAATGAATTAAAATGAAATTAAGAAATTTAATATGGATGAAAATGAATCTCGTTTAACTCATTTACCATATGTTTTAAATGGTAAGTGAAAAATAATAAAATGAATCTCATTTTACACATGTTTTGAAAAATAATAAAATTTTGCCAAATTTTTTATGTAATTGTACTTCAAACTTATAGTTGTACAAGGTTGAACATAGTTGTACATTACTATTTTTACCTTATTACTAGTAGTACCTTACAATAAATTAAATTTTTATAGTTGTACTTTTCATATTAGGTAATTATAATACATTTTATACAATTTCAGAAGATAATATGTCTAAAATAACTGATTTACATGTTTTGACATAATTACTTGGATGAAAATAACAAAGTGACCATCAAAGTATTAGAAATATTTGCTTTATGTAGGACCATCAAAGTGACCATAAAATTTACATGGTCAAAGTGACCATAATATTTGCTCTATAGTTGTTTTGTGTATGTTTGTATTCACTAACATAGAAATAGATGGATTTAGTTGAATTTTAAATTTTAGTACTTATAAAGTTCAAAGTTGTACCATAGTTGTACCACGAGTATGAAAATTGTCGAGTTTTAAATTAAACTTAGGTGTATCCTAGTTGTACATGCTACAGTCAGTTGTACCGTAACTGCAGAAACCAGTCTTGCAACCAAAAACAGAACAATCGAGTCTTACAACCAAAACAAAAACTGTTACAAAACATCACCTACATAGAAACTAATCACAGAAAATGTCATACAAGCTTTCAGAGCAGCTCGTTATGTTCACACTTTCACATACATAAAGAGTCATGATACCATCACCATCAAGGATATATATTGGATTTTTAGGATTCAATGAAACTGGAATGTAGCTAAACTTCATCTTCGTCCCTGCAGCTACCATCATCTTTTTGCATATTTTATCAACCAATGCAGAATAAGTAACCTGCTCAATAGGTGTTTTCATCAAAAGAGCATGTCGAACATCTTTTCTTGAAATCCATTGTATTTCATCTTCATTGTTTAAATAATTCCCCCATAATCAAAATGAATGAATGTGTGGAGATTATTATTCATTACTCCCTGCAAATATAATAGAAACTAACATTAGAATAGTTTTCGCTTTCTTTCAGTTTTACCAGTTGTATCAGTTAATATTTGTTGTACCTAAATCTGCAGAAACGAGAAAACCTAATCCAATTTCTATCTAGCTCTCTTCAACCACTAGCTCCATAAATAATAAACGTACTCTGACTCTAATAAACTTGAACAAATGAGAATTAACAAGATTTACATAAAAAACGTATTTATAAGAAATCTAAGAATGTCCCCAAATTAGAACACATTACAATCCTAACACATCAACACTACCTACACTATAAACAAGTTTCAAATATGTTGAAATTGAACAAAAATAGTTGAATACACCAAGAAATTACCTAAAACGAGTTTCAATGGAGCTTCAATGGTGGAAATTTTGTTTTTCGTGGGATGATGTCGAGTTGGGAAAGAGATGAATTGTGATTGGTTTGTTTTTTTGTTTTTTTTAAAATATATTCAATATCTCTATTTTATTTAAATAATGCGAAACTAAAGAAAGGGAAAAACTGAGAATTATAATTATTGTGAAAATACAGAGGTATGTAGAATTAAGGTGGATAATATAGAAAATAATTTTTGGGATAGGGACACACCAGAATTAAATCCATATATAAATTCTAAAGAAAAAAAGTTAACTAGAGAAAAAAAAAAGATTTTTAATTAAAGAATATAAGCTTACATCTTACAAATCAAGCTAGATTTACCTTCTCCAAGATAAGACATAATATATATCTTACATCTTCATAATATAGTTTTAGCAATTAATGTAAAATTGAAATAATATAGCTACTTTAATGTGATTGACATATAGATTAACTATAAAAAAAAGGAATATTGGTTTTTTTTCTTAATTGAAATAATCTAAGGTTATGTTTTAACTAAATTAAGAAACAAAAATCTAGCTTAATTTTCATAATATATATATATATATATATATTAGTTTATATTATATAGCTCCATGTCATAGAGATTTCATAGTTTATATTGTATTCATATAGTTAATTGCTTACAATTTACTTACTCCAGATTTCATATATAAGAATTTGATTGACCGAGTGTCAAAATGTGGGGAGTAATCAACTAGTCTCATTGGATTTGATAAAGTTACCGAAGAATTTTGGATAAGTGAGTGAGACGTTTGTCATCAAACATTATAAATATTCATACTTTGTTCCTTAGTTTGTTACTTCTATGTTGATCGACATTTCGACACGATGGGCCTATCAAGTTGGCCTAGTATAATGTAGCCTAGACCCTTTTAGAGACACAATCTATCTTCTTCAGTCTATAAATAGCAACTAGATGATCGCCATTAGCGTCAGATATTCAGATCAATCAACTCACTCTTAAACTCATCAACAGATTCCAAAAACATCTTAATTCGAGAATGAGTGGATCTTCCTCAAGAGCATCCAACTCCGCCTCCAGTAATGGTACCTTTTCTTTATAATTTGTTTTCGCTTTTAACCAGTAACCAATCTTTGTTTGTTTCATTAATTAATCTTGTTCGTTTTATCTAATAACAACAGGAAACTACAAACTGGAGATCGAAGAATACGGTGGCGGCAAGGGACCAGTCCGGTGGACTTTTAAGGAGGATTCGTGCATTGCCAGGGTAGATATTCCGGGTTGTTCAGAATTTCCTTCACCCAGCACCTACGACTTCCAAGATACCCCGTTGGATTTAGCATAACAAAAGAAGCCATGGACCAGAACGACCACTCCGGACGCAAATACGTCGGCTTCGTAAAGTTTGACCCAGCGATTTACGATGTGAAGAATGCTAAGATTAAGGTTGTCAATGGCGTATTCTGGGTCACCTGTGACGTGCATTTAAGAAATACTAACTTAAATAGTTATAAATTTTCTTAAATAGTTAAAAGAAGAAGAAGCTGAAGAAGTATTCTAAGACAAATCGTAAAACTTGTATTGGGAATAAGCTGAAGAAATATTGGGAAAATATGTGTATTACACTAAATGACTTATCAATCAATTACTAAATACTGAGACTAAATAATTTGATTTTTACACTTTTGTTCACGAATACGAAGGAAGCTTTTTTCCATTTGCACTATTTACCAACTAATTTAAGAATCGTTAATGGGATGTGCATGGCACATATTGACCAAACTCACAACACCATATATTATCGTGAACTAGATAGAGAAAAGAAAACCAAAGCAACACATAGTACTTGAGAAGACTAATAAATCATCAAAATCTCACATTAACATAGTTGATAGCACAAATTACTAAAGCAGTTATATGGGAAGCAATTAATGACCCATGAAATAACCCTTTGTCATCCCTTAACTCTAATCCTCTTCAAATGTAGTTCGTTCTGGGTTTATCATCATCTTTCCCCTTTGTTTGTCTCTTTCATTAGTAGTAACTTTTTGGATTGATTTTTGGCTGAATAAATATTAGATTTTTGGACCTAAAATATTATTATTTTTGCATTCTTTGCTGAGTGAGTTTCTTCTTATTCTGGACAATTTTTGAAGAAAAAAAACTTGCTTTAGGAAATGTGGCATATGGAGAAAGTGTTTTAGAAGTGCTCATGTGGACATTCTTAGAGCGCTCAAATTGTCCATTTTATTAGTAATAACTAGATTAGGACCCGTGCTAGAGCATGTGTTGAATTTTCTTTTATTTATATTGTAATTTTTATATCAAATATAATTTATTTAGTTGTTTTTAAAAATTGTTGTGAATAAAACATTATGCAATAAAATCATATGCTAAATATGAGGACTTGAATTTTTTTTTTGAGATTTCTTATGATTGCTCCGCGGATTAGCCTAATTTTTTTGAAATTTATCAAATCAATCATAATAAACAATATTTCTATTATTTTGATATATAATTGCTAGTATAATCGAAAATCACTCTTAATCCGCGGAAGAGTGATTAATTTTTGAGATTTTGTTGTCTATATATGGTTAATTAAATATTCTGTAGAGATTTAACTAATGGTTACCACTCATATAACCTATAACCTATCAAATAATCAAATAATTAGTCTTATAACCCATATTATATAGTATACAAAAAATGTTGTGTACTTCCGTTTTATTATATAGGGGATTTTTATATAAAATATAATTTATTTGGTTGTTTTTAAAAATTGTTGTGAATAAAACATTATGTAATAAAATCATATGCTAAATATGAGGACTTGAATTTTTTTTTGAGATTTCTTATGATTATTCCGCGGATTAGCCTAAATTTTTTGAAATTTATCAAATCAATCATAATAAAAATTATTTCTGTTATTTTGATATATAATTGCTAGTATAATCGAAAATCGCTCTTAATCCGTGGAAGAGTGATTAATTTTTGAGATTTTGTTGTTTATATATGGTTAATTAAATATTCTGTAGAGATTTTTTTTTTTTTTTTTTGGAATATCTTTTTTAAGAGGATTTGAAATTGAGATTTAACTAATGGTTACCACTCATATAACCTATAACCTATCAAATAATCAAATAATTAGTCTTATAACCCATATTATATAGTTTACAAAAAAATGTTGTGTACTTCCGTTTTATTATATAGGGGATAAGGATTGAATCAGGAAATTTCCTTATTGGATATGACTTCTTTTTTCTTCAAAAGACAAGTTTCCATATAACGTCTATTATCCCCTTTTTTTTTTCGCCTTTCTTTTGTTTAAGCACTAATACTAGGATTTTTGTGTGTCTATCCTAGCAGGTTCAATTAACATTATGCAGTTATAGTACTTAAGGTGTCAATCCAAGTGGGATGTTGCTAACAATCAAGATGCAATCAAGAAATCACAAGTCAAGCCAATATAAAAAGAGTGTTTGTCTAACAGTCCTAGAATGATGAAAATGCAAAAACAGAAATGAACTACAGAATTAGAAACGAAAATGTATGACAAGAAGTAAACAAGAGTAAAAACGAAAACGAGTCTAAGCATGAACAAAACCGCAAGATAAGAAACAGTCTCAGGAATGCAATATCAATCAAAAAGATAAAAGTCCTAAGGATGGGAGTAATTGATTTCGGTGGAGTATCCTAGTCTACAGAGTGTTTAACATGCCACAAGCAAACTATCCCTAAACGATGAACATCACAACTTAGCTAATCCAATCTCTTGACAGAAGCTACTCAGACTCAACCACTTCCAAACCTAGCTCTCGCTAGAGAAACATGATCAAGCGTGGCATGACAAACAAGTTCATTCACGTCAACAAACGTCCTAGACAACTAATCTCTTAGGCTAGGAACGTAAGTCTCTGGCACTAGTTGGTCAGACATTTCATCGAACACCTTTTGGGTGCGGAAATGTCTAAGACCTAGTTCCAATTGATCAGAGAGAAACTAGCATTTCTAACACTAGTCCAGAAGGGAATCATAAAAATCAAAGCTTAAACACTCTACATCGTAAGATCCTCCACCTAGTCTATCCCATCCCCAAGAACTCTAGCACTACTCAGATCCGGAAATCATCACTAAAGACATAAGTCCAGAAAATATTGAACAAAGCATAATAAGATAGACAAGAATGAGATGAACAACTTTGTAGAAGAAATCAAATGCAAAAACTAAACAGATTGAAAGATATCTGGACACAAAGTCTCAAACGTTTTAGGTGTCTAGGTAGAACCTTAAGAACAAAACGAGAATAAAATATAAGATGTCCTCAACAAGACTTAACAAAATGTATATATAGTAAAAACGTGTGAATCCCTAAAACTTAAAACGACAAGATAGAGCGTCGGTTCGGGAGTCTCCTGAAGCGTGTGAAACCAAACATGTGCGGTCGAGTCGCGTGTCGTCTCTCCCTGGGGTGCAATCGAGTGGAGCGGATTGAGTCGCATGTCGTCTCTCCCTGGGTTGCAATCGAGTGGAACGGACCGAGTCGCGTGTCGTCTCTCCCTGGGGTGCAATCGAGTGGAGGTAATACGACTCGAGCTGGGTGTATATGTATCCACTAAACCGGTGATAACTCTTGAACCACACCTCCGATTGACCTGAAATAAACGGCATTGGAAAGATGACTCAACTCTCTATAACTTTGATGAAGATGTCAAAAAATGAATCCCTCTACCGGTGGCTCGAGTGATGGATCGAGTGGCGACTCGAGTGGTGCCTCGAGAGTGACTCGATTGGTGCAGCTGAGAGTGGCTCGATTGGTGCAGCTGAGAGTGGCTCTATTGTCTGTGTCTCCGACGTCTCCTAAACACCGGAAATACTTCGAAATGTACAATGTATGCAAGGATGATGCATAAACTACCTAAATATGCAAAGTGTATAATAGAGGTTCTAAAATGATGCAAAACGACTAGTTGTCCTAGCTAAATGCATGACAAATACAGGCTAAGGAGATGCAAAATATAGACATATCAACTCCCCCAAAATTATTATTTGCTTGCCCTCAAGCAAACTATCAAGAACAAAGTATGGAAGAGAGATGTGAAGATGGAGTCTCAGAACCTAAAACATGCTGAATAGAGTAGTTATAATCAAGGTCCTTGTTTTTAGTTCTATGATGCATGGTGAAGGAACTCTATTTCAAATCTACACATGCAATCCTATCAATCATCCCCTTTAACATTCATTAACAAAGAACCGTGAATCAAGCTAAGCAATGTCTTTGAACTCATTTGGCTAGGGTAAAGGTTAGAGACATAGATGATCTCCTCATCAAGTGGTTTTATCAATACAGAACAAGGTTCTCTCACGAAAAGGAGTTGAGCTTAAGAGAAGGCTAAAGGTTGAAACCAACTGATACATACAAGAGCAGCACCCTGTCTACCCAAAGAACACTCCAAACCAAAGTTGGTCCTATCTCTACCCTTCATCAGAAACTTCATCTCAAACTTTTTACACTTAGTCTTAGGAGGAGTTCTCTTCTTTTCATTCTAGCGGATTGAGAAATCTTTATTATCCCTATGGTTCGTTTTCTTTTCTTCTAGGGACTCTAGACATCTTAAGCATTTTTTTTTCTTTTCTTTGTCTAATCTTTTTATTTTATGCCCAGAACCAATAACTCTTTTTACTTTGCTTAACCCAAATCCTTCACTAGACTTGTAAACTATGTAAACACATCCCCCTCCTAAAGACTTTCTACCTCTTTACTTTTCTGCACAAATCCATACCCAATACCCAAAATCGAGTTCTCACCTAGTCCTACTAGTCCGGATAACGCGAACTAGAACTACACAGGATCCTACTCTTGTCGGTTAGAACCTAACACTTTCTAACAAGCTCAACTCGGAAAAGGCCTGACACTCAAGAATACAGTTGGCTTGAAAGAACGGTTGGTTAAGGGTGCGGGGAACTGTTCCAAAGATGAGAATCAGCTACTTGGATTGACAAGGGTGGTAAAAATGTGAAAGACAATCCAAATATGTGTATGGTATCCATGAGTTCAACTTCAATGCATCACATGATAATTGCAAGTCAGGATTAGGTTCAGGTAGATAGGGAATGATATCAATTCAAAACATGATTCAATCTTACATTTTCAAGTTCGATCAACAAGCATCAAAGAACTAATAACAAGGGCCTTGATCCTATCCTATTGAATTCAACATGCTAACAAGGTTACAATCATCATCAACCCCTATGCTAAATGCAACAACCCTATATGAATGACACTAGACCCAATTCTAATATGCAAGTGCAAGCTACATGAACACTCTGTTTTTGTGGAAATTTTCAAGTTTTTTCAATTTTTTTTTTTATGCAAATAAATGAATGCAGACTCAAACATGATATTATACAAAAATATGAAATAAGAATCACAGAACACAAGATCAGATCCATCATCTCAAACTCTCCCGCAAACTTAAATTACACAGTCTCCTGTGTAAGAAAAATTTGCAGAAGGATTTGAGAAGCACAACAGAAACAATGCATGAATGAAATGGTATATACAAAGGAGCGTAGGAGTACCTCAGTAGTAGAAGGAGTCCAAGCTCGCCCAAGGAGGGGCGTGAAACTGACTCTGTCCTTCGCCTTGTTCGGGATCCGTGGGTGTGACATCAACTGGTTGGTCGACTTGCTGCTCAACCGCTTGCGTGTTCTGATACATGTTCGACTGCTCGTCATACTGCATGTCATCGACTCTGGACTCGCCATGGTCCGATGCCAAGACAACTACCTCCGTAGGCTGATAATCACCCTGATGTTCAACTCGCTGCTCAACCTCAATCTCAACCTCATGCTCATCTCGAGCTGCAGAACGACGCGCGGATCACCGACTAGAGGAGGCTCTGGAACCTCGCGAACCGTGTCTCTGTCTCTCCCTAGACTCGTGTGACGAGTGGCGTGAAGGAGTGGGTGAAGGTTGACGCTCCCGTGGCATGTATGAAGATTGACGTGATGGAGAGGGAATCGGTGGTGTTCGCTCGAGTGTCGTGGAGGCGCGTCCTGGTATGGGTCTGGCGTCCTCGGGGATAGACCTGGGGACGGTGGTAGTGGAAGTCGAGCAGCTAAACATACGCATAAAGTTCGTCATAGTCTTGGTGAAGCTGCTGAAAGCCTTGTCTCTGGCCTTCCCCCATCGCTGAAGCTTGTTGAGGCGTTGATGAGCTGCTCTGACCCCTTTAGCCATTCTTGTTTTTGTGTACTCCTCGAAGTAGAACTGCTCTGGGCGGTACTCTTCTGTATCCTCCTCCATCGGGTCTGTCCCTGCTTCTGCAACCTCTACTCGCTGCACCTCATCCCCAGATTTGTAGAGAGTATCCGTGGGAGGTATGAACTCGACATGTTCACCCCTCAAGATTGTAGTGAGCTCGACGTAAGGCAGGAGTAATCTTGACGAACCGACCTCCGGATGCACAAACTTGTAAATCAATCGTCCTTGCCTCAAACCCCTCTCCAGAGTGCGCAACTGTCGCAGGTTGTTCACGTCGATCCAGCGTGGTGGGTGTGGCTCGGAAGATAACAGAACACCAGCTGCCTCAAGAAACCAAGTCACCACGCCGCCCATACACATCACTCCGGGAGAGTGGTTGCTGTTGAGTGGCGAGACCCAAGTCCTGTATGACATCATGTAGTTGATGAGGTAGAGCGAGACGAAAGTATTAGACGTGTCACCTTGCAGCTTGGTGCCATCCATCGCCGTGAATGAGAGTCCCTTGAGCGCGAGATCAATCATTTCAAGCTCGCCATTCGTGATGTATCCCTTAATCTCCTTGGCATAGAATGCATTGGCCACCGCCTTCTGGAAGTAACGCAACACTGGGCTTCTCAGGTTCAGCGCCTTTGTTTTTGACGAAGTGAATGTAGGCGTGCTTCCAATCGTCACCCAGAGTGCTGATATTTCGTCCCTATCGAACTGTGGTGTAGTCCCCGTTCCACTGGGAAATCCAAAAATCTCTTCGATGGTTCTAAAAGTAAGCGTGTAGAACTGGCCATGAACGCGGAATGTAAGATAGCCCAGGCCTCCATCGGGCATCATGCCTGGCTCATCCGCATACAAGTGCATCTCCAAAGTAGAAAGAAACTGGATTGTCTCCTCTTTGTATCCACTCTTGGGGGTGTTCATGATTCTCTCCAAATGGCACCGCCGAAATAAATACTGAACATCCTCCCCAATCCCTAGTAGCTCCATCGTCTCAGGATGCGGATATCTTGTTCCACTAAATTCGCACTGCTGGAATAGTTCGTAGTACTCTTTGGGAGTCACCTTCGTCTCAGTAGATTTCCGTCTGACAGATTTCCTGGGAGCTTGGTCTGAGCGCAACTCAGGTTCCTCCTGTTCCTAATCACTGCCCTTTTCTCTTGAGTTAGAAGCTTGCGCCGGTCTCTTCCCGCGACTCTTGCTCTTTGTGAGCGAATTGGCTGGTCTGCTTGATCTTGCTGTTTGGCCTGAATCCCCAACAACTCCGCCGACCATGTTTTTCATTGCTAAGAAACGCTTCATCATAGATTTAGGCGATGAGCGCTCTCCTGCCTTACAACCATAGGCTTCTCGCATTTCCTTTATTAGCTCAGTACTCTTTCTGCTCCGCTGAGACATCATAAACTCAAAGCTAAGCGTCAATATGTTAGTGCACAAGTGACAAAAGCAATCATGAAGTTTTAAACTTGAAAGTGCAAAGGGAGGATAAACCAGACGAGCGTGTGCAGTGGAACCGGCTCGATTGAGGCAACGAGGGAGACGGCTCGATTGATGAATTCAGCAGCGGATACATTGAGTGGTCACGAGATTGACTCGATTGAGCTGTGCGAACGGTTCGGGCGTGTCGATGTGCGGTGAATCGAGCAAGGGTGTGTCGTGCAGGACGAGTCGTGTGTTGCAGCGAAGGGAAGGCGACTCGATTGAGGACTCGGTTGACGGAAAGAGGGACAACAATGAAAATGGCTCGATTGGTGTGCAGTGAGACGGCTCGATTGAGGAGAGGTAAACGAAACAAAGTGAGAACAAAAAAAACAAAGAGTGATGAGGGAGTGTGATGTGAGAGTGTGAGGAAAGAGATATGGAAGAGTCTAAATAATTAAAGGAAGAGTGAAGTTAGGATAATAATGGTCGTGAGAGGAGTGTTTGTTTGGTAGGGGTGAAGAGTGAAGGGAGGTGAGAGTTTAATTTAAAGGGCAGGAAAGAAGGAAGAGTAGTGGAGGGATGGGAAGAAAGGAGACATAAAGTGATGTGTTTGATGGGAGGGAACAAGAAAGAAATGGGGAAGCTTTCACGTGGGAAGGAAAAGTAAGGGAGTGAGTGAAGAGGAAAGGTTCACGTGGGTGTCTTCAGTCGGACCATTTTTTTTTTTTTTTTTTCACCTCAATCTTCTTTTCACTCTGCTTTTGTCTTCTCTGTGTCCTCTGTCTCTTTTCTGTAGAACTCCTCATACTTGACTTGATTCTGAACTCACCTTTTTAACTGCTATATATTTTTTCTGTTGCCTGTACTCCCTTCTGTAGATTCCTGAACACAAGAAAACCAAAAGCAAAAATTTTAAACCAAAAGGTCCTAAAAAATATATTTACAGTGATACCTTTGGGACTCATTCCCAAGTGAGCTTGTTTTAAGTCTCTAGCTTGACTTTTCAGCTTTTTATGCTTTTTTCGGTTCATAGAGGAGCACAGAAAACACCTCTGGTCGGACTTTATTAGCTAAATATTTCTTGACTCTCTGACCATTTACAGTGAATTCGCTACCATCCTTGTTCAGAAGAGTGATGGCTCCGAATGGCAGAACGTCCTTGACTTCAAACGGTCCAGACCACCTAGACTTAAGCTTTCCAGGAAATAACTTAAGTTTGGAGTTGAAAAGCAAAACCTGATCTCCAGCCTTGAGCTCTTTGACAACAATTTTCTTATCATGAAAATTTTTGGTTCTCTCTTTGTAAATCTTTGAGCTCTCATAGGCATCAAGTCTGATTTCTTCCAACTCATGTAGATCAAGAGTCCTCTTAGCCTGAGCTGTATCAATGTCCAAGTTCAGCAACTTGATAGCCCAAAGTGCCTTATCCTCAACCTCTACAGGGAGATGACATGCTTTGCCATAGATCAACTGAAAAGGTGTTCGTCCTATTGGCGTCTTGAACGCTGTTCTGTATGCCCAGAGAGTCTCGTCCAACTTGACAGACCAATCTTTCTTCGAAAATCCAACAATCCTTGACAAGATACCCTTGATCTGCTTGTTCGAAACTTCAACCTGTCCGCTGGTCTGAGGGTGATACGCAGTAGACACCTTGTGCTTGACCCCATACTTTCTCAGCATGCTCTCAAAAACTTTGTTGACGAAGTGAGTTCCACCATCACTGATCACTGCTCTGGGTATCCCATACCTTGGAAAAATTATACTTTTGAACAGCTTCAGAACAACCTTGTGATCATTGGTAGGACTGGCAATGGCTTCGACCCACTTAGAAACATAATCAACTGCCACCAAAATATAGACATTCCCATTAGATGGGGGGTTGAATGGTCCCATGAAGTCTATCCCCCAAACGTCAAATATCTCCACTTCCAGGATCGGATTCTGGGGCATCTCGTTCCTCCTTGTGATGATGCCCATCCTTTGTCAAGCATCACATTTGGTGATGAAACTGTGAGCGTCCTTGAACAAGGTTGGCCACCAGAGACTTGCCTGAAGAACTTTCTGAGCTGTCTTGAATGTGGTGAAGTGACCTCCATAGGTGGAGCTGTGACAATGCTCAAGCACTCCCTGCACTTCCCCTTCTGCTAGACATCTTCGGAACAGACCGTCAGAACCTCTTTTGTACAGATAGGGCTCATCCCAGAAGTAGTAGTTGACCTCCCTGAAAAATTTCTTCTTCCTGTAGGGATCCATGTCATCAGGAACTTCTCCACAAACCTTGTAATTCACGACATCTGCATACCATGGTGCAGTCTCAGAAGTGATCGCCATGCATATGATTTTGAGGTTCTCAACCCCTGTTTCATGCATCCGCTCACAAACCTGGGCGACCAGAAGCTGTTCCTCAGGCATTGAATCATCTATGGTAACTGAATCTTCAATCCTCATTCTAGACAAATGATCTGCAACTCCGTTTTCTATGCCTTTCTTGTCAACTATCTCCATGTCAAACTCCTGAAGAAGCAGGATCCATCTCAACAGTCTTGGTTTGGTATCCTTCTTCGAGTAGATGTGTCTCAAAGCAGCATGGTCGGTATACACTATTACCTTCGAACCCACAAGGTAACTCCTGAATTTTTCAAATGCAAACACAACGGCTAGGAGTTCCTTCTCTGTGGTTGCATATCTTCCTTGAGTCTCGTCCAAGGTGCGACTGGCGTAGTAGATGACATGAAGCTTCTTGTCTATTCGCTGTCCCAGAACTGCTCCAACTGCGAAATCTGAAGCATCACACATGATCTCAAAAGGATGATCCCAATTCGGAGCTTGTACTATAGGTGCCGAAACCAAGGCCTCCTTGATCTTGCTGAAAGCTTCCAAGCATGCTGCATCAAATTTGAACTCAACCTCCTTGCACAGCAACCTTGTCAAAGGTCTTGCAATTTTTGAGAAGTCCTTAATGAATCTCCTGTAAAACCCAGCATGTCCCAGAAAGCTTCTGATGTCCTTCACTGTCTTAGGCGGTTGAAGCTGAACCATGACCTCAATCTTAGCTTTGTCAACCTCAATTCCTTTCTCAGAAATCTTGTGTCCCAGAACAATCCCTTCTTTAACCATGAAGTGGCACTTCTCCCAGTTCAGCACCAAGTTCATCTCCTCACATCGCGTCAATACCCTGCACAGATTTAACAAACAGGAGGAGAAAGTGGAACCGTAGACAGAGAAATCGTCCATAAACACTTCCACTGACTCCTCAATGAAATCCGAGAAAATTGATGTCATGCACCTTTGAAAGGTGGCAGGAGCATTGCATAAACCAAATGGCATGCGTCTGTAGGCAAAAGTGCCATAGGGACAAGTAAACGTTGTCTTTTCCTGATCATTTGGGTGGATAGGGATTTGGAAGAATCCACTATACCCATCAAAGAAACAGTAGTAGGGATGACTGGCTAATCTTTCTAACATTTGATCAATGAAAGGCAAAGGGAAATGATCTTTCCTAGAAACAGCATTCAACTTCCTATAATCAATGCACATCCTATGTCCTGTGATGGTCCTAGTTAGGATTAGCTCATTTTTTTCATTTTTGATGACAGTAATTCCTCCCTTTTTAGGTACACAGTGCACTGGAGATACCCAAGTACTATCAGAGATAGGATAGATAACTCCAGCATCAAACAGTTTTAAAATTTCTTTCTTTACTACTTCCTTCAGGTTAGGATTCAATCTCCTTTGGGGTTCAATACTAGCATAAGACTCATTTTCAAGATTGATCCTATGTGTGCAAAGACTAGGTGAGATTCCTTTGATATCGTCTAAAGAATAACATATAGCCTTTCTAAACTTCTTAAGCTCAGTTACTAGCATCCCCAATTCATCATCACTCAACTTAGAATTCACTATGACAGGATAAGTAGAATTGGTTCCCAGAAAAACGTACCTGAGCCCGAAAGGGAGAGTTTTGAGTTCTACCTTTGGAGCTTTCAGTTCCGACCAGTCGTCAGCATGGGAGTCTGGAATGATCACGGTCGAGTGGGAGGTATCAAGTTCTGAACTCTCTGTCTCAACTGCACGTACCTCCTCTGCGTCAGATAGCTGATCGAATTCCTCTAATCCATCCGTTTCTCTGTGGGAGTCTAGCAAATTCTTGTAACAAGTGGTCTCCTCATGCAGGAACCCTTCTTCTCCATCCTTAGTTAGAGCAGTTTTGAGATGATCCTCCTCAGCTAGTTCCTCCAACAACTCATCAGCCAACTTATCCATCTCTTCAATATAGAAGACTTGTCCTCCTATTGTTGGCTTCTTCAAAGTATCCTTGATGTCAAACTTCATGATGAAGTCATCGCCCGGATTAAAATCAATCCTACCATTTCTGACATCAATGATGGCTCCAGCAGTCGCCAGGAATGGTCTTCCTAAGATCAGAGGATCTTTTGGTTCTTCATCCATCTCCAGAACCACAAAGTCGGTTGGCACTTCCACGTTTCTGATCCTGACAGGTAAGTCCTCTAAGATACCATGTGGAAGTCTCACTGATCGATCTGCAAGGATGAGGGAGATGTCGCATCCCTTAAACCTTGTGAAACCCAATCTCTTAGCCACAGAGAATGGCATCAGATTAACTAAAGCGCCAAGATCACATAAACACCTCTCAAAAGACATGGGTCCAATGGAGCAGGGTAGAGTGAATGATCCAGGATCTTTGAGCTTCTTGGGTACAACCTTCTTCTGGATGATTGCACTGCACTCAAGACTTAGTACCACCATGCCTTGAACTTCTTTTGATCTCTCCATCACTAAGTCTTTGAGGAATTTCTGGTAGTGAGGGACAAGTGCGAATGCATCCAGCAATGGCATCCTCAGCTCAATCTCCTTGACTTGTTATTCGAACAAGACTTTGTACTTCTCAGTAAGCTGCTTCTTGAACCTCACTGGAAATGGTAGGGGAGGCTTGTACGGTGGAGGGATGAACCTTGCAGGTCTGTCTTCAGAAACAACAGGCTCCTTAACAGCTTCAGGTTTGGACTGCTTCACTGGTTCAACCGGGTCTTTGACTCCTTCGACTGGGTTCTCCATCTGGGCGTCATCCTGACCAAAATCCTCCCCATCTAATTCTTCGCTGTCCTTAGTGACGTCTGGAACTCCTTGCCTGGGAGGCAATGTTTTCCCATTTCTCAGCGTAATGGCATTGGCAAACTCCTTGGGGTTCTGAACAGCCTTACCTGGGAATTGGCCAGGCTTTGGTGCAGAAGTAGAAGCGGATTGGCCTTCCATGTACCGTATCTTCGAATTCAGAGCTTCAAATTTGACGTTCAGATCATTGTAGGAACATTCCATCCTCTGACTAAGGTCAGCAAACTTCTTAGCAGTGTCCATGGAACCGCTAGCTTGACCCTGAAGAAGTTGTTGCATCATTTGCTTCATTTCTTGATCTAGGCGGTAGTAGGTTGAACTTGTTGAGGGCGGAATCCTGGTGGTGGTCCTGAAAGAGCTTGGTATCCCTGCTGGAACTGCTGCTTTGGGGCGAATCCCGGATTGTAAGGCACAAAAGGTTTTTGTTGACCATGCTGTTGTTGTTGAGGCGGGTACACCTGATCTTGTGGATTAACAACATTATTACTTCGGTAAGACAAATTGGGGTTCGTCTTGTAGGGGTTGTAACCTTTGTTGTACCCACCCTGTTTCTGGACATAGCTGATCTCCTCTGTCTGCTCACCCTCCCCATCTGGAACTTGGAAAGGGTCATCCTCAGAGACAGAGTGGATGCTCCTCTGCTGGCTGAGCAAGAGGCGGTCAAGCTTGTCATTGACACTCTTAAGGTCCCGCTTGTACTTCTCCTCAGAACGAGACTCTCCTCTAACTGTGCGGTCATAGTCCTCGTTATAATTGCCATCAGACTGGGCGAGGTTTTCAACGAGTTCCCATCCTTCATCGACGTCCTTGTTCAGGAAGTTTCCGTTTGAAGCAGTGTCAAGCAACATGCGTATCTTTGGTATCACACCACAGTAGAGAGTGCTCAGCAGTGACTCGTTGCTAAAACCATGGTGTGGACACTGGCTGTGGTAGCCCTTGAAGCGCTCCCAGGCTTCACAGAATGATTCTGAGCTCTTCTGAGTAAAGCTGGAAATCTCATTCTTGAGACGTGCCGTTCTGGAGTTGGATAAAAACTTGGCCAAGAAGGCTTTCTTGCAGGCGTCCCAAGTGGTGATTGATCCCTTGGGAAGGTTTTTCTCCCATTGATGAGCTTTGTCTCCCAGGGAGAATGGGAAGAGGCGCAACTTGTAACCATCCTCACTCACGCCGTTGATCTTGGTGAGACTGCACAGACGGTCGAACTCGTCCAAGTGGTCGAGTGGATCCTCCATAGGTAACCCGTGAAACTTGTTTCCTTGGATCATGGAGATCAGAACACTTTTGATTTCGAAGTTGTTGTTCTGCACGGCGGGAGGGACGATGCCAGCATGCTGAGTATGAGTGTTTGGTGCATCTCCATCACCAATGTTTCGCGGTCCCGGATGTGGTGCATTGTGTTGTTCCATAGTGACTGGTGCGGGATGATCAATGAGTTGACGAGCTTGTCTTGGTCGTTGTAACCGATTGATGTCGTCGATCACAGGGAGGAGATTCTGATGCCCTCTTGATCTAATGTACATGCAAGGTTGCAATCAACAGGTCCCTGAGATGCAAAACTTGAAATCGTAAATGTAGCAAAACGAATCCCAAATGGCAACGGCGCCAAATTGATACTAGGATTTTTGTGTGTCTATCCTAGCAGGTTCAATTAACCTTATGCAGTTGTAGTACTTAAGGTGTCAATCCAAGTGGGATGTTGCTAACAATCAAGATGCAATCAAGAAATCAGAAGTCAAGCCAATATAAAAAGAGTGTTTGTCTAACAGTCCTAGAATGATGAAAATGCAAAAACAGAAATGAACTACAGAATTAGAAACGAAAATGTATGACAAGAAATAAACAAGAGTAAAAACGAAAACGAGTCTAAGCATGAACAAAACCGCAAGATAAGAAACAGTCTCAGGAATGCAATATCAATCAAAAATATAAAAGTCCTAAGGATGGGAGTAATTGATTTCGGTGGAGTATCCTAGTCTACAGAGTGTTTAACATGCCACAAGCAAACTATCCCTAAACGATGAACATCACAACTTAGCTAATCCAATCTCTTGACAGAAGCTACTCAGACTCAACCACTTCCAAACCTAGCTCTCGCTGGCATGACAAACAAGTTCATTCACGTCAACAAACGTCCTAGACAACTAATCTCTTAGGCTAGGAACGTAAGTCTCTGGCACTAGTTGGTCAAACATTTCATCGAACACCTTTTGGGTGCGGAAATGTCTAAGACCTAGTTCCAATTGATCAGAGAGAAACTAGCATTTCTAACACTAGTCCAGAAGGGAATCATAAAAATCAAAGCTTAAACACTCTACATCCTAAGATCCTCCACCTAGTCTATCCATCCCCAAGAACTCTAGCACTACTCAGATCCGGAAATCATCACTAAAGACATAAGTCCAGAAAATATTGAACAAAGCATAATAAGATAGACAAGAATGAGATGAACAACTTTGTAGAAGAAATCAAATGCAAAAACTAAACAGATTAAAAGATATTTGGACACAAAGTCTCAAACGTTTTAGGTGGCTAGGTAGAACCTTAAGAACAAAACGAGAATAAAAGATAAGATGTCCTCAACAAGACTTAACAAAATGTATATATAGTAAAAATGTGTGAATCCCTAAAACATAAAACGACAAGATAGAGCGTCGGTTCGGGAGTCTTCTGAAGCGTGTGAAACCAAACATGTGCGGTCGAGTCGCGTGTCGTCTCTCCCTGGGGTGCAATCGAGTGGAGCGGATCGAGTCGCGTGTCGTCTTTTCCTGGGTTACAATCGAGTGGAATGGATCGAGTCGCGTGTCGTCTCTCCCTGGGGTGCAATCGAGTGGAGGTAATACGACTCGAGCTGGGTGTATATGTATCCACTAAAACGGTGATAACTCTTGAACCACACCTTCGATTAACTTGAAATAAACGGCATTGGAAAGATGACTCAACTCTCTACAACTTTGATGAAGACTTCAAAAACTGAATCCCTCTACCGGTGGCTCGAGTGATGGATCGAGTGGCGACTCGAGTGGTGCCTCGAGAGTGACTCGATTGGTGCAGCTGAGAGTGGCTCGATTGGTGCAGCTGAGAGTGACTCTATTGTCTGCGTCTCCGACGTCTCCTAGACACCTGAAATACTTTGAAATGTACAATGTATGCAAGGATGATGCATAAACTTCCTAAATATGCAAAGTGTATAATAGAGGTTCTAAAATGATGCAAAACGACTAGTTGTCCTAGCTAAATGCATGACAAATACAGGCTAAGGAGATGCAAAATATAGACATATCAAGCACAACCGATACCGAATTAGGTTCCCGAAGAAAATCAATTAGTACAAAGAGCCTTTAGAGATTCTTACTTGAATTTATTCTTCAAGGAGATTTTAGCTTGACAATGATTTGTACTAATCTTTGCTCCTTTGGCATGTTGATGAACGGTTCCTTGTTATTCTTTGCTTATGTATGCTCTAGTTTATTGATCACCTATATGTTGAAGTTAGGAGAAGACAAGCTTAAAAATATGCTGAGGAATAGAAGTTATGCTCGTACTTCTGTCACGCTACTGGACCAAGACGTTCTCGAATGCCCTATTTGTTGCGAGCCCCTCAAGATCCCTATATATCAGGTTACTAGTTTCTCTTTTTTTTTTTTGTCTGTTAGTGTAAGTGTTGTTGATATAATTAAAGTATTCAAGACTTATTGATAACACACCAAGTGGGTTTATGTATGGACGTAGAATAATCATACACTAAACAACTGTTTGTGATAATAACACTAGTTCGTAAATCTCTACAGTGTACTAATGGCCATATAGCTTGTACTCCGTGCTGGACAAAAGTTAAGTCCATTTGCCCATCCTGTCAACGATCAGTTACGAAACAATTTCGATGCAGGGCCATGGAGAAAGTCATTGAAGCAGCTATTGTGCTGTGTCCAAATGCCAATTACGGGTGTAACGAGATGAATATCTCATACACACATCTCTCTAGCCATGAGAAGCTGTGTCTATTCGCACAATATTCCTGCCCAGTGCGTAACTGCAACTATACCGGCTCATCCAAGGATCTCTACAATCACGTCTGTGCCAACAACACATTCTATGCCTACTTGGTGAGGATCAGCAATATCTCAACAGCTCCAATCTCTTCGGTCAAGAACACAGACTGATCGACTCAGGTTCCAGCTCGAGCTCCTCAGATCCCCATGAGTGAAACAATGAACGAAGAAGTGGAAGAGATGGCTTTGACTGCAGTGGTAGAAAGGTTAAAGTACTCTACATTGCCTCAGTCCATTAACACTCCAATACTGCAGAAGCCCATTGACACTTTAGCGAAGCTCAACAAGGAAATAAAGTCTTCTTCTTTACATCCTTCATCAAGCTCGCAACGGCTACCGCCTGCAGAAAGAGACGAAACCAGAGTCAACAAAGGCAAATCAAAGGTGGACTGTACAGAACCAATAGCACTCACCAATAGATTTGGGTGTCTTGACTCATGTGAGATTTGATAGGATTAATGAGCTATCATAGAGCAAAACCCTAATAATGTAATACCTATAAAAGGCAAATGATGTAACAAAACCAAGTTAAGGAAATAAAGATAGAAATGTTCTTTACCTAAAGAGCCGCTGAGCTCACTCTTTGATGGTGAGCAATACGATTATACGAACCAGTATCTTCTTTGTCTCCTTTGTGCTTATCATACAATCCTCTCCATAAGGGGTTATTATCATCTTCCCTTGTGATAATCTTTTCGATTTCTTCTTCAATCTGGTTATAGTTATCAATCTGATGTCTCTTTGGACAACAATAGACCTTAGCTGATGCAACTGTAGCCTGTGACAAGATTCTCAGATGAATGTAGCCTCTGCTCCGAATGATATCATGTAAATAGCCCAAACCACACCAATTGCCAAATTTTTAATTTTACCCCAAATTTTTTATCAGGGATTCGTGTTTGATTCAATGTATAAGCTCGTTACATATTTATAAGTTCACAAAGTTTTGATGAAGTCATTAAGTTCCTTCAGCCAAAACAGAGCCTTTGAGTTTCTCTTTCAAACTTAGAGCTCTTCTCCTCATCTCAATACCTTCTTCATCCACCATTAACCTCTTCACAGCTCTCTCGACCGCTCCTCTCTCTAGTTCACCTTCCACTTGAATTCTACTCTCCACACACATTCTAAGTACATTGCATTCCCCTTTTGATCAGCAGCGAAAGGCCTACATATCATTGGAAATACTTCACCAAGGCATTCTAGAGTCGAGTTCCATCCACAATGGCTCCAAAACACTCCAACCGTAGAATGTGCAACCACTTGCTTCTACGGTGCCCATTTTACAACGCAACCTCATGTTGGGCTTTCCAAGCCCAAGCCAACTCTCATATTAGTATTATATTCTCCGCTTTGGGCCCAGGTAGCAAAGCCCGCACGGATTTCTTATTGGGCTCCTTCCCAAAAGGCCTCATACTAATTGGAGTTGGTCTTGGCTTATATATTAGAAACTTATTTTCTAATTTTCAGATGTGGGACATTGTTTGTATCTCAACAAACCTCACCTCAAAATATGTACCACGATACTTTGGCCTCTCCTTCAGCAAAACCCAGGTATCTAGGCTCCGGTACCTCTTTATTCCTGAAATATGCTTGAGGCACCCTTAATCATGTCATATTTTTGAGAGATCCTCCCACACAAAGTTTAGAATTTTGGTAGGGGTGTTGACCGACACCGTGAATGGTGTCGCTCGACACCATTGGTGACCGAATGTTCAGTTTGATTTCAGGTCTCTCGGTTTGATCGGTTAGGTTTGGGAAACTTAGGGGTCGTATTTAACGAGGGAGGTCGATGTTTGGGTTGAGTTTTAACCTACTTTCGCCTCCAGAGAAAGAACGCTCCCTAAAAACTACCGAGAGATCCTGAAGTCTATACCTTGAAGCTTATGTTCTTGTTTTCTTGTTTGATGTGTTCTTGGGAGTGAAGATCCGGGGCAAGAGGCTTGTTAGAAGGTTTCTGGGGTGTTGGATTCATCATTAGTTGGTTGGTATTCTCCTTTTTTAGAGGTGAGTGCATGACCATGGCTGATATAGGTATGAGAGTCCTTTGTTTTGCTTATTTTATGTTTGTTTTTGGTTATTTCTTGCATGTTTGTGGTTGTTTTATGGTTAATACTCATGCTCTCAATTGTTGTTTGTGATGCAGGTAAAGACAAAGTATGATCGTGGAATCAAGGAAATGAAGATGAGGATGTTCTAGTGGCTCGATTGGTTGATGTCTAGCTTTTGTTAGGTTTCTAGAGTAGAGTCTTTAGAATGTTTTATAGGATTGTTGGTTCCTTGGTTCTTGTTGGTTATTTAGATTTGTTGGATGATATATCATCTGTTTATTAGTTATTGGATAATTGCTGGTTTGATGTTATTGGTTTGATGATGATTATTTCCGCTGTTGAGTTTTCTTGGGGTTAGGATGTTAGTGAGTATGAGATCACTAGTTTAATATTGTCTTAAAAACAAGAAAAAGGGTCGGATACTTTCAGAACCAACACCGGTAGCGGAACTGGGACCAAAAACGTGAAGTCTCTGTGAATCCTTTGAAAAACTATCTCTTTTTAAGACAATTTTTTGTTTTGAAATATTTGAAGTTTTATTTTAATTTTAATTTTATTTTTAAATTCGATTTTATTTTATTATTCACAAAAAAACTAATAAACGCAATAAAATAAATTGGCCTAGAAAATTTGTAGGCAGATTAAATGCAACGTTGCAAAGTAGTCGCAAAAGTTGCGAGGTATTTACTATCTCGTAGCTTGCAATGTATTTGATAGGGATTCAGTTTCTCGCAAATTGCATGAGATTAGCTATTTCATTTGTCTCTCGTGCAGTATGTGAGATTTGCGAGGAATACTCTTCCTAGCAAATTGCATGGGTTTTGCAAAAAGATATTTTCCTCGCAAAATTTGCGAGTGATTTATAATTTTGTCGATTTACGAGACACGATTTGCAAGAAACTTTGGTGTTTTGCAAATCTTTTGCAATTATTGATTTGCGAAGGAGTTGTGATAAATTATTTTCTTGTAGTACCTAGAATCGATGGATACCACGACGAGAGCCTAACTTTTAAGGATCCTGCCATCCTCATCTATCTAATGGTAAATAGTTGTTCGAAGAGCAGTTCCTCCAGATAGAGACCCATTCAAGTATCTAAGCAATGTAATAATAATATCTTTATATGATTTATTTATTAAAAATTTGTGTTTTGTTGCAAAAGGTTTCAACCGATCAATAGAAAAATCATGTAGGTATTGTCCAAATATCTATTAATATTATCTTTTAATTTATTAAATATAATTATTCTATAATATTCTATATTTTAGGGGCTTTATGCTTTATTATGTATATGTCTCCTATTGTATTCAATTATTGATGAATTGAATAATCAAAAAATTTTAAAAGATTTTGATAAACCACAATAAAAAGTATTCACAAATTCAAATCAACATATCTCTAGTTTTATCTCTAATAGATATTGTCTCTTATGATATACGAGAAATGTTTACTCTCTTTCATCTCTTTTCTATTTTTTTGTTTATTTTATTGAAAAGTTTCTTCGTGGGAGAGATTGGCGATAATGATATTCTAAGTCCCTGTTTTAGAAATCGCTAGGCGTTAGTCGGGCGGTTGGAGTGGGCCTAACGCCTAACGAGAAAATCAGAAATTAAACAGGGATTAATCGGGGATTAGTTTTAGGGTTATTTTATTATATTAATAATAAAATAAATATATATACTATTAAATATATGTATAATTCTGTTTATCTTAAAATAAAAATATCAAATAAAATATAAAAATATAGTATTGTCTTTAAAATTACGATAAACACATAAAAACGTAATTTTGAACGAAAATTTATGATTTTCATTAAAAGTTTGTACATTAGTTACCGTAAACATCATAAAACTCTTAATTTAAATGTCTAAATAACAAAAAAAAAATACATATTTGATTTATATTAAAACTAAAAATAATTATTATATACAATATTAAGTGGAAAGTAATCGGATTAGACGGATTATAAACAAATTAGTCAGGTATAATTGGATAATCGATGCTAGGCGGGGATTAGTCATTAATCGAGGCAGAGAGGACGGACATAGCGATTTTGCGGGACGTAATCGGTGATAGGCGGGGATTTTTAAAACAGGGCTCTAAGTGAACCGAACGAGATTAGCAAATCTCAGATTTTTTATCAATCAAACTTGTGTTTTTTAAATGTTTAAAACGCTTTAGAAATGTAGACTTTCCAAAGTCCTGCTTGACTTTTGAGTATCTCGTAGTCTTTTCCATGTAGCATTTGTATTTTTTCGACCAAGATTACAAGTTTTGGCTCTTCTTCAGTTAGAGTTGCAGATAAGTAGATTTTTCTAAGCGTTCTCAAGATAAATAAATGCATAAGTGGCTTGTAGCTGTGAACCAAAATGTGGTTGTGGAAAGACTCTACAGCACCAACCAATCAGGGCCAGACCGCCAGAGATCACAAAGAGAAAGAGAGAGAGCTAAATTTAGTGCAAAAGTGAGAACCGCGACAAAGTTCAGAGTCTTTGGACGTTTTTGTGCTACTTCCACGGTCCTCTTGAGTCCTAGAGAGGACCCTACGAGTTAAGGTTTTATATGGAGCTTATGATAACGAGGGATATATTTTCTCCAATGTTTTTAAGTCACCTCCTCTGGATTTTGAATCAGTTGAGCTTGTCGATGGTCTTTTAAACTTGTGCCTTTTAAATGTTTAAAAAGCATTAGAAACGTAGACTTTTCAATGATCTGCTTGACTTTTGACTATCTCTTAGTCTTTTCCATGTAGCATTTGTTTTTTTTTTTGGACCAAGATAACAAGTTTTGACTCTTATTCAGTTAGATTAGCAGATAAGTAGATGTTTCTATACATTCTCAAGATAAATAAATACATAAGTGGCTTGAATTTTAGTGTTTGGGCTCTAATCACCAGGCGTAGAGATAAGCTTGGCAACTCTACATGGCTGGTTTTGATTAGGTTTTTCTCGTCGATATCTTTGTCAATAAGTGTGGCTTATCATTTCCTCTAGATTTCTCACCATTCTTCTTCAAATGAATTGTGGAACAAAAATGGAGCAAAAAAAGAACAAAAATTGAAATTCTTTTATATTATTTTAAATAAAGTATATTTTAATATTATATTAAATAATATATTGTAAGATGTTCTAATAGTTAACATTATCGTACTTGTATATTTTTCTTCTTTTCTCTGCATCTTTTCTTTCTTTTAATCAATATTCCTTTCATTTATATTCAGGTTGTTATTTTATTGACCAATTGGTCACCAACCAAAGCAATTAACGAATACAAAATTGAAGATATACCAAACTTTTGTATGGTAATAATATGTCATATCAGTGCATCATTACTTTTTTTTTGTCGTACTTATATATTTTGTTTCTTGCTAACTACCTGTCTACCTACCGACTTAGTACTTTATTTATTCTCGATTCACATTTGACTTATTGAATGTAGAATTGTTCCAAACTTCCTTATATATAAATCTTGCATTTATCTCTTTACTCAAATATTCAAACTTACATAGCGAACTTTTAAATATTTTGAGCTCTTGGGTAGTAAACACAGAGCAATGTCAACGTCTTCTCACTCGTACCCGATGAGCAGCGGTGACGATCAACACAGTTACATCTATAATTCTTCATATCAAGTATGTTACGTAATTTCTCTTTATTTTTTGATGTGAATATATGACTGGGATTATTTTATTCTTCATACTAAGTTATGTCATGTTATTCGAATTCAGCCATATCTTGAGATTTTTTTTGGGGATAAATCCATGTTAATTACTTAATATTATATTCTTGATACAGAAAGCATGTATAGATGGCAATGAAGAAAAAACAAGGCGATACATCTTGGAAAAATTTGATCTCTTGAATTTAAAGTCTGATCTTAATACTTTAAACATTGCTGATTTTGGTTGTTCTATTGGACCTAACACGTTTCATGCTGTTCAATATATCATTGACGGTGTGAAAAGTACCCATGAAAATCGTCTTGTCCCTCTTGAGTTCCAAGTATTCTTCAATGATCAGCCTAACAATGACTTCAACACACTCTTTAGAACCCAACCTCCTTCCTCTAAAGGAGAATATTTCTCTTTCGGTGTTCCAGGCTCCTTCTATGGCCGAGTGTTACCAAGAAACAGCATCCACATCGGTCATACTTCCTACGCGACTCACTGGCTTTCAGAAATCCCTGAACATGTATGTGACAAGAAATCTCTGGCTTGGAACAAATATTACATCCATTGTAATAATTTAATAGAAGATGTGACAAAAGCTTACAAGGTCCAGTTCACAAAAGACATGAGGGGTTTTCTTGAAGCTAGAGCCGAAGAAATTGTTCCAGAAGGATTGATGATTATTTTAGGACAATGTTTGCCTGATGGTGTCCCCCATTTTGAGACATGGCAGGGTATGGTGGTAGACATGATCGGTGATTGTCTTATGGATATGGCTAAATTGGTAAGAACAATTAATCCAAGGACTTCAAGAGATTTCCTAATTCAAAATTTTACAGTCACTTTCTTATGTTATTTATATGTCTAGCATCTTTTTAATATGATTTAGCAATATATAAATAATACAATGATAAATGCGAGATTGCTAGTAAAGTAGTTGTGTTTTCCATTGTAGGGTGTAACAAGCGTGGAAGCGATTGAGCTGTTCAGCATTCCCGTGTATTTTCCGCAGTTTAGTGAACTACAGAGAGAGATTGAGCAATATAGAAGCTTTACTTTGGAGATGATGGAAATTATAAGTCATCCATTGGAGGATATCCCATTATCCAACAAGTTCATGACTTCCATGTTTAGAGCTATTTTCTATACGATCATTAAAGAACACTTCGGTCAAGGTGTGGTCGATGAGCTATTTGATCGTTTAGCTAAGAAACTCACCAAGTATCCTATTGATTTTAAAGAGTGTAAGAAACATGTGAACTATTTTATGTTGCTTAAGCGAAAATGAATGACATGATATTTACCTATAGAGTATTGTCATATCTCTGCTTTGTAACATGAAATTTTTATTTTTCTCTTCCAGTATTACATGAATAATAAACATCAATCCTACTAATTCTAGAGACATTCCTTATTTGATCGTTTGTTAAGAAAATTGTTAAGTACTGAAATCTATAAGATATGGTCCCAGTCCATAACTGTTGATCGTAGATTTTGTTCAAATACAAGAAGCCTAGATTGTTCTATAATTTCCAAAAGAGGTTTTCTAAAATTTTCAAACACGAATCTTGGAAATACACTAAATTTTATAAGAAAGTTGGAATATACATTCAATTTTATAGTAATTTAAAACTACAATATTGAATTAAATCTTTACCATAATATCCATTAATTTATTTAAACATTATGTAAATAAATTAATTTCAAATACTATAAATTAAATTAATATTAATTTGAAAATAATTCGATTTTAAATTAAATTCATAATTTTTAAAAATAATGAAACAATTAAATAATATTATTATATTTAGTATAATCATCATCTGAATTTTGAATAAAATTATATAGATCTCTTTATTGTTGATGATACTTTTTTGGATTTTTAATTTATTCAAAATAAGTAAACTAAAACTATATCATCTAATATATTAAAGGAGTAGTCAATATGGCTCATGAAACAAGATTTATATTGTGGTGTGTGAATGATGATGTATGCAATGGTGAGATATGAATGGAATGATGGGTGGGTGTTTCAATTCCTCTTATGCTATTGCAGTACAAGAGGTATCAATCCTAAATGAGTGTTTGTGAACAATTAAGATATGCATATGAATCTAAGTTAAGACAAATGTAAAGATTGTTTGTCACTAACAATCTTAGGAAGAAAATGTAAAGTGCAGAAAATAAACTACAAGAGCTAACAACTAGATGCAGATGAAACTAAATGATTGAAACAGTGATAAAGCAAGAACAGAAACAGAGACTACTACTAATGAACTAATGCAAGATAATTAATGAACTGAAAACTAAATGTATGCAACTGGAATGAAACAGGAATGAAACAAGACAAACACAAATCATAGACACAGAGTTCTGGGGATGAACTCGAGCAGCACTCGACCGAGTGTAGGTCGAGTGGGTGGTCGAGCTAGACTAGATGCAGAAACAGAGCAATGCAATAAAAACAGAGTAATGCTAAATCCAATCAAACAACAAGCAAGCAACATGATTAAGACTAAGATTTCAATAAACAAAGAAGGTCCTGAGGATGGATTCATGGGATGGACTAATCATTGTGGTTATCTAACTTGGTCAACAAATCTCAAGCTAACTTTGAGCTAACCTCTAGGCATATTAATCTAGGACAAGTTTCTCCCACTCTCATGGTCAAGAAACAATCAAACCTATGCAATTCTAGACTTGTTCTCACACAGTAAAGAATCTACACAAGCAGGCATTAAGCAATACATCTCAAACCAAACAAGACCTCTAATCTCTTAGCAAGCCTAATGGTAAGCTCTAGATCTAGCCTTATCTATGCTTCCTAAACATTGATGTGATGCTAAGAAGCTTGAAATCAGACTCTACCCTCTCAGATATAGAATCAGCATTAAGATCATCTACCCTAGAAGAGATCTACAACAATCAAGCTTGACCAAGTCACACAAACCACAAGATCAATCTATCCTAACCCATCCTCAAGATCCTAAGGAAACTACTCACAACAATACATGGTGATCAAAGTCAAAAACCCAGAAAATATTGAAACTTGCATTATTAGAAAGATTAAACAAAGATCTTCAATATTGATGAAAGGATGAAACTCAAATTCTCAATATCTTGAAAGTTATAGAACCAACAAAATATAAGAATCTAGTCTTCTTTCCTAAGGAAGTACAAAATCTTAAAAATAAAAATGCAAAAGGAATAAAACTTAAAAAGGTAAAAACTAGGTTTAGGGAATATCTAAAAAGTTGCACCCTTTGGTGGCTGCAGGTACAAGGCCTTATATAGGTGAGGAGGTGGAAGCCCTAAAAATAGAAAAAGTCAAAGTAGTCAACGGCTCGGTCAACTCGACCAGTGCTCGGTCGAGTCCATGGTCGAGCTGGCTTCTCTCGTGCACACTCCACTCGGTCGAGTCCATCTACCCACTCGGTCGAGTGCTTGGTCGAGTTGGACTCTGGACCTTGGTTCTTCAGCCTTAACTCTCTTGCTTTCCCTTCAAGATTGCTTCACTTCTCCTCAGGATTGTTTCCATGCTCCTTAAGCTCCAAAATCACCTGTTTATGCATGAAAAGATGCAAATGCAATGCAACTAAACTCTAATGCATGATTAGTCCTAAAGCTACACAATAATGATGAAAATGGCTAGCAAAAGATGCAAAAGATGTGAATAAACTAAGGGAAAACATGGTAAAATATATGAACATCAACACCCCTAAACTTAGTCTTTGTTTGCCCTCAAGCAAATAAACAAGACATAAGAAGGTAGATGAGGTTTGAAAGTGGGATCTCAGCTCCTAAAGCTTGCAAATAGACTATCTAGAATCAATGTCCAAGTTACTAGTACTATGATGCAAGTTGAATGAGCTATACCTAAAGACTTTAGACAAGCATATCACAACCTTCACTGATTTGAGCCTTAGACATCCACATGCATTCAAATCAACCATTTCCTTTAACATTCATTAATCAAGAACATGAATCAATTCTATGCAATGCTTAAACTCATTTGGCTTGGCAGTAAAAGGTTTAGAGACAATGATGGTCTCTTTTTAGAGTAGGGCTTATCAATATCAAGGTTCTCTCATAAAAAAAAAAATGGATTGAGCTTTAGAAGAATGCTAAAGGTAAGAACACTTAGACACATACAAGAATAAAGCCTTGTCTACCCAAAGGTACCCAAAGTGTTTATCCTATCAATCTAAACCCAAATGATCCTGGTGCTACCCTTTAACTTCTTTTCTTCTTTTTCACCCTTTTCTCTTTTGGTTTTAAAGTCTTAGGAGAGGTTTCTTAATTGATCTTTCTAGTGGAATGGGGGATTCTTACTTATTTGCTATGGTTCTCTTTTCTTCTTATTCTTAAGACATATAAGCATTTTGCTAGACTTCTCTTTCCTTTCTTTCTTTTCTTTAACTAGAACCATCTTTAAACAACCTTATTCTTCCCATTCTTTCACTAGACTTTAAATTTTCTTAAACACATTCCCCTCCTAAAGACTCTAACTTTTTCTTTCTCTTTTTCCTCTTTTCTTTTCATGACAGCCAAGTCCCAAACCCAACAAGTGAACCACCTAGTCCTATCTAGTTTGAAAAATGCAAACTAGAACTACACAAGGTTTTACTCTTGTCAGTTCAAACCTAACACTTTCTACCAAGCTCAATCCCAAAAATAGGCCTCACACACACAAGAATAAACATGGCTTGAAAGAAGGTTTGGTTAGGGGTAGGGAAACTGATTTAAAAGTGAAATCAGCTACTCGGATCAACAAGAGTGGTCAAAGGAGTAAGATGATTCAAATAAGTATATGGTATCCATGAGTTTAAAGCAATGCATACATTGATAATTAACAGTCAATATTAGGTTCTTATAGATAGGAAATGGCATCAAATCATAACATGCTTCAATTTAGACCAAATGCAATTCAGGAATTCAAGGCTTGGTTCAATCTTATGCTTCTAACCACTCAACTAGCATCAAAGTACTATTAACTTGGGCATTGATCCTAGTCTAGTGAATAAACAAGTTAACAAGGGAATACTCATCATAGATCCCTAATGCAAATACTATACAATCCTACATGAAACATGCTAAACAAGATCCTAATGTGCAGTGCAAACTACATGAACACTCTTTTTTTTTTTTATAAAGATTTTTGCAAAAATTTTCAAATTTTTAGGGTTTTTCTATGCCTTAGATGATTATGCAAGTGCTAACATGATGATGATAAAAATTTGAAATAAGAAAACAAAACACAACATCAAATGCTATCTCAAACCCTCCCCCAAACTTAAATCACACAGTCCCTTGTGTGAAAGAAATTTGCTTGAGGATTCAAGAGTTAAAACAAAACACAACATATGAAATGCTATGGTATGTACAATGGTAAGGTGATAATGTTACCTCAAGGATTGGAGAAGAAGCTGTCCACATCCTCCTGCATACTATCAAAGTTGTAGCTGGGGTCCTGCTGGTGACTGGAGGAAGGTGATTGGGGCAGCTCGACAATGCCAATCGACCGTGACACGGTCGAGTGCGTGCTCGAGTGGGGGGTCGAGCTGGCTGCCGAGTCTTCTTTTCCTCTTCTATCTGGCCTCCCTTGCTTCCCTGATCATGAAAATACCAAAACAAAAATCAAAATACCAAAAACCTTAAACAATATGTACATGGATACCTTAGGGACTTCCTCCCTAGTGAGCTTGTTTAGAGTCACTAAGCTTGACTTTTGATGCCTATTCAGGCTTGGTTTCGATTCCAAGGAGGTGATGAAATTCCCCCTGGTTCTACTTGGTAACCTTGGTGTTCCTTCTTGATCACTACTTCTTTAGCACTTGAACCATGTTTCTTCTTAAACTTGAGTCTTGGTCTTGCCTTCTTCAAAGACCTCTTGGTGAGCTGAACTTGAAGACCCTTCACTAAACCAGCTAACACTTGAACTGAATCCTTGAGATGTTGAACTAATTCTTCATGAGATGAGACCTTAGCTTTTGAAGTCTCTTCTTCTCTCAAAACCCCAAAATCATCCTTATCTTCAATCTTAAATGGTTGACCTCCAATGGTTGGTAGGTTAGATGGATTTGTAATATCAAAGTTCATGGTCAAACCTTCAGATATGTTCAACCTTATCAGCCCCTCCTTAACATCAATGATTGCTCCTGCTGTGGCAAGGAATGGTCTCCCAAGCAAGATTGGATCCTCTACCTCCTTATCCATCTTTATTATGATGAAATCAGTGGGAATTCTTGCCTTGCCTATCTTGACTAGGAGGCTCTCCAATTTACCAACTACATCTTTGTGTGAACCATCAGCTAGACTTATGTAGAGATTGCTTGGCTTGAATTCAATGTGTCCAAGCTTTTCTGCTATAGAGTAGGGCATGACACTAACAGATGCTCCAAGATCACACAAGCATTTGTTGAAGTGAAGGTAGCTGATGGAGCAAGGTAGATTGAATGCACCTGGATCTTCAAGTTTTGTTGGTACAATAGCTGTCCCAATCTCTTCTTGATCTCTCCTGTTTTGATTATGAGCTTTCTGCTTGGATATGTCAAGTGACATGCCTTTGTAGAGAGGATATGGGGCATATTGTTCCAAAGCTGCTCCTCTCTCTGCTTCCTTCTCTTCAATGACAACCTCCTGTTGAATGGCCCTCACTTTCTTCTTTTCAATCACAACCTCTCCCTTCAAAGCCATGACTTCTTCCTTCTCAATGACTTCCCCTTGTTGTAAAGCTAACTCCTTCTCTTGTTGCAAAGCCAATTGTTCCCTTTTCTCAATAATTTCTCTGAGTTCTTTCAGCTTTTGTGCTTTGAAACGTCCTAGGAATGGTAGTGGAGGTTTGTAAGCAGGAGGAATGTACTTAACAGGTTTGATAGCTTCGGAGTCTCCAGCTCGATCGACCACTCGAGCATGCACTCGGTCGAGTGGCTGCTCGAGTTCCTGGTCGAGTGCAATGTCGACCTCTTTTTCCTTTGCACAAATGTCACTTGGGGCTTCAGTAACTGATGACTTCCCCCAAACTTGGACTTCACTGTCCTCAGTGACAACTGTCTCATTGAGATGAATGGCCTTAGCAGTGCATTCCCTTGGGTGTTGAAGTTGGTTTGGTGTAGGAGAGGAAGTAGAAGCCATGCAACTCTCCATGTTCGTGATTGTAGAGCTCAGTCTCTCCAACTGGTTATTCAGTCCAGTAGAATAAGAATTCAACGTTTGGTGCAGCTCAGCAAACTGTCTTGCTTCCTCAATCTGCTTAGTGGCTTGCCCAAGCAACAGTTGTTGCATCATAGCTCTTAAGTCAGGTTCTTGAGCTTGTGAGGTCTGGAACCATGGAGAGGGATACAATTCAGTCTGGTAGACTGGTTGATGTTGCATGGGTATGTAATTGAACATACTGTTGTGGTACATCATTACTGACTCGAACAGGTACTCGGTCGAGCGCAGGCTCGAGTGGGTGGTCGAGTCGACTGGGAAGTAAGGGCTATTTGGATCCGGCTTCTGGCTCGATAAAGTGCTCGATCACAGCTCGGTCGAGTGGTGGTCGAGTTGGTGGTCGAGCTGGTGCCTGAAACTCAATCACAGACAAGCAGTAGAAGAAACGAGATCAGTAGTGAACAAGTGGATAAACGAACTTAATCTTAGACTAATAATGATCCTAAATGTCACAAAACACACTCAAATGGGCAACGGCGCCAAATTGAAACAAGATTTATATTGTGGTGTGTGAATGATGATGTATGCAATGGTGAGATATGAATGGAATGATGGGTGGGTGTTTCAATTCCCCTTATGCTATTGCAGTACAAGAGGTATCAATCCAAAATGAGTGTTTGTGAACAATTAAGATATGCATATGAATCTAAGTTAAGACAAATGTAAAGATTGTTTGTCACTAACAATCCTAGGAAGAAAATGTAAAGTGCAGAAAATAAACTACAAGAGCTAACAACTAGATGCAGATGAAACTAAATGATTGAAACAGTGATAAAGCAAGAACAGAAACAGAGACTACTACTAATGAACTAATGCAAGATAATTAATGAACTGAAAACTAAATGTATGCAACTGGAATGAAACAGGAATGAAACAAGACAAACACAAATCATAGACACAGAGTTCTGGGGATGAACTCGAGCAGCACTCGACCGAGTGTAGGTCGAGTGGGTGGTCGAGCTAGACTAGATGCAGAAACAGAGCAATGCAATAAAAACAGAGTAATGCTAAATCCAATCAAACAACAAGCAAGCAACAGGATTAAGACTAAGATTTAAATAAACAAAGAAGGTCCTGAGGATGGATTCATGGGATGGACTAATCATTGTGGTTATCTAACTTGGTCAACAAATCTCAAGCTAACTTTGAGCTAACCTCTAGACATATTAATCTAAGACAAGTTTCTCCCACTCTCATGGTCAAGAAACAATCAAACCTATGCAATTCTAGACTTGTTCTCGCACAGTAAAGAATCTACACAAGCAGGCATTAAGCAATACATCTCAAACTAAACAAGACCTCTAATCTCTTAGCAAGCCTAATGGTAAGCTCTAGATCTAGCCTTATCTATGCTTCCTAAACATTGGTGTGATGCTAAGAAGCTTGAAATCAGACTCTACCCTCTCAGATATAGAATCAACATTAAGATCATCTACCCTAGAAGAGATTTACAACAATCAAGCTTGACCAAGTCACACAAACCACAAGATCAATCCATCCTAACCCATCCTCAAGATCCTAAGGAAACTACTCACAACAATACATGGTGATCAAAGTCAAAAACCCAGAAAATATTGAAACTTGCATTATTAGAAAGATTAAACAAAGATCTTCAATATTGATGAAAGGATGAAACTCAAATTCTCAATATCTTGAAAGTTATAGAACCAACAAAATATAAGAATCTAGTCTTCTTTCCTAAGGAAGTACAAGATCTTAAAAATAAAAATGCAAAAGGAATAAAACTTGAAAAGGTAAAAACTAGGTTTAGGGAATATCTAAAAAGTTGCACCCTTTGGTGGCTGCAGGTACAAGGCCTTATATAGGTGAGGAGGTGGTAGCCCTAAAAATAGAAAAAGTCAAAGTAGTCAACGGCTCGGTCAACTCGACCAGTGCTCGGTCGAGTCCATGGTCGAGCTGGCTTCTCTCGTGCACACTCCACTCGGTCGAGTCCATCTACCCACTCGGTCGAGTGCTTGGTCGAGTTGGACTCTGGACCTTGGTTCTTCAGCCTTAACTCTCTTGCTTTCCCTTCAAGATTGCTTCACTTCTCCTCAGGATTGTTTCCATGCTCCTTAAGCTCCAAAATCACCTGTTTATGCATGAAAAGATGCAAATGCAATGCAACTAAACTCTAATGCATGATTAGTCCTAAAGCTACACAATAATGATGAAAATGGCTAGCAAAAGATGCAAAAGATGTGAATAAACTAAGGGAAAACATGGTAAAATATATGAACATCAGCTCACGTTCACTCTCACAAAAATTAAACTCCCTTACCTTTAATAAAATTTGCACTTCAAATATTTTTAGACAAGCTTTTCTCTCATATTTGAATTGCAGAAACGCACCTCATTCATTCTAAGATCTAGGATTACTCTTTTGCCATGAATAAAAATCTATTCTGGACCTTTTTGCCATTTTTCTAAAAAAATGAAAATTAAAAAAAAAAACAAAATTTGTTTTACAAAATCGGAAATCTAATATATTTATGCAATATCTCTCTTTAAAAAAATTGAAAATAAATATTAGAATATATTACGAATATTCGTTAAAAAAAATTTCTATTTTTAAAAATATTAAAATGGTAAAGATAATTATGACAAATTTATTTCTAAGCTATATATATAGAGGCTCAGCCAAAACAGTAGAAGTCGGATTCATTAAGCTAAACATATAGTTTTGAGAGTATAATTTTTCTTTTTGTATTATTTTGGTTCTAATAAATAAACTTTACTATTGTATGATTTTGATTTTTTTTCATGTTGATGTACTATCCATATGCTTTGCATGATTAATTTTTATGCTGCTATAATTTTTTATTATTATGTTGAACCATATCAAAAGTTTTACACATTTTGTACTGTTTGATTGTGGTTTAGGGTTACCTATCATGGACCATGGATGTTTTTTTATATCAAAAACAAGATTGGACGAACAAGTTGATGAAGAAAGCAAAAAAAATCAAATTGGTAAAGTATTATTAATAATTGTGTTTATTTGTTTTTTTTGTTGTGGTGATTGTTATTCAATTTTATTTTCTTGGTTAAACATGATCATATTTTTATTCGATGATTTTTTATTCTACGAGCAAATGAGCAAAGACAACTTTTGGTAATATAATCATAGTATTTTATATGATTCATCGGATTCTAATTTTTATGCTCTATTTTGTAGTGGTTGTTTGGAAAGCAAGATCAAGCAATCATAGTGAAACGATCGCACCCGAATTCCCAATCCTCACAGAGGATCAACGGGAAACCCCATAATTTTGACGAGACAACCGACATAGAAATCGCTCCTTACAAAAACTCCCACAAACACACCAAACCCCACCTCATCTAGTTACTGAGTCGCACAACCAACCACCCCTAGTGACCGAGTAACAAGAGAGATGGACTGTAATATTTGATTCCGTCCAGCCACGGTCAACACTTCCCCTAGTTACTCCAATTCACTATCAACTCCTCAAGTACCCCCGACGCTCAAGACATCACTTTCGTCGATCCCTACTCGACCAAAACTAACTCCAGCTGTCTTTCTATGACCCAAACACACAACAACCTGCTGGTGTCGACCGACAATGTTGTTGAAACAACAACCTGCTGGCAGTCCGCGTATGAAAAATGTTGTCTCTCTGATGCGTATTGTCCGGTGCTTGGCTAGTATTGAGGACGCGTCGGATCATGAGTAGTTCTCCTTTGTCCGGCTCGACCACGACTTCTTCGATCTCCAAGGTGTCGTCCTGCTCGTCTTGATCGTCACCATTCACAGACTCAATTTCTCCGGATGCGGTAATGGTCATGGTGCGCGGGTTAGGGCATTCTCGGGCATAGTGCCCTCGACCTTGATACTTGTAACGAACGATATCTCTACTTCTCCCTTCGGCCTGTTGCGGCCTCGGCTCGTTACGTGCATCTCTGTTCGACTCCCTTGACTTGAACCGCGAGTCAACAACAATGACCTTGGGCTTATCCTGGCCGCGACTACCTCCGGCTGTTGGCAACGAGTTAGGCTACCAACTTGGCGTTCCTTGAACGCAAGCACGGTTGGTGCTACTAATCTTCTTCTTGATTTGTTGCTCGACTTGCATCGCTAGATGTAGGAGCTCTTCAAACGAATTGTATGTCATTCGCTCTACTTTCCTTGCTATTCGATCTTGAAGGCCGTCTAGGAACTGTGCCATCATGCCTTCTTTGCTCTCGTTAATCTACAAACGGTTGCAGAGATGTTTGAACTCTTCGTAGTATTCTTCAACGCTCTTGGCGCCTTGAGAGAGTTTACGGAACCTTCGCTGGAGGTCTCGGTGGTACAATGATGGCACATAGCGGCACCTCATGTCATTCTTCATGGCCTCCCTGTGTGGTAAGGCTAGTTCTCTGTCTCTACTCTGTTCAGCTTCACTCCGGTCCCACCATGTAAGAGCATGATCCGTGAATTGAGATAAGACAAAGGCGATCTTCTTGACCTCCGGGTAGTTATAACTGGCGAATATGTGCTCCATCCTCCCTTCCCAGTCTAAATACGCCTCCGGGTCAACCTTTCCGGCGAACATTGGGGCGGTGATCTTGTGCCCTAGCTCCACCGGCTGATAAGGTCGATCGTCGCGTTCATCGTCTTCATAGTGGTGACGCCTACTTCTGTATTGTTGGCCGTCCTCGTCAGACGTTCCTCCTGGATCGGGATCATGGCGTTGTTGCCGGTTCGGAGCGTGTGGTGCACGAACTGCGTTTTGGCGTTGGCCCATCTAGATCCTTTGAAGTCGTTCTCCAAGTTGGGCCATTTGCGCACGTATCTCGGCTAATGCGGCTCCAATTTCAGGTGGAGGAAGGGGCTCTCCTGGTCCCAGTTGTTGTTGATCGGCCATGGTACGGACGGCGGCGTTTGGTCTAAGTACTGAACAGACGGAGGTCTCTGTATGGGATGGTTAGAGAAATGGTACCAGTGGCGGCTGGAACGAGGTGCGATGGTGGTCAAGAGATCCTCTGGCGTACGGTAACGTTGTACAACTGTGGTGGTTCTCGTCGGCCGATCCGTGACGCGTGGCTGTTCGGACGAATCCTACGAGACAATATATAAACGCGTGGGTTATCTGTTCAATGAGATCAACACGACACAAACTCCTTGGACAGCTAATAGTTGGGACAAAAAGAAAAAGCAAAAGTAAAAGCAAAAGCAAAAAGGCTACAAGACAACATCCTATGACCAAACAAACGACTGACTCTACGCGTTATGTCTACTAACACTACACATGGTTTTTAGGCCACCAAAAACAAAGAACAAACACAAAGGAAGCAACTTTAAGGATCTAGACTTAACAAGACTAAGAACACGCAAGAACACTAACGAACCCAGCAAGAACAAACCTTTAACACTAAGACTTAAAACTAGAGAAAGGAAACAAGAAACATAAAGAGTGGAAAGATACGACCTTGCGAGGAACTTTCGGCTCTGATACCAACTGATGTGACCGGGTACGACGGCCGTGACCCACGAACGTACGTTCGGAACACGAACTGATGGAAACAGACTCGAACAGCTCCAACAAACGATTGGAATGGTGGAGAGAAGTTTGCGAAGATATACTCGCCTAGCTAGGCTCTCGGTTCGGTGAGGATAGAAGCGGAAGAGGTTCACGAGGAGATGCTCGACTCGTTAGACACTCAAATGATGAAGGTCGAAGGTGGATCGATGTAGCAACTCGCAAGGGATGGATCTCCTTGTGATACGGCTAAGCTAGAAGGTTTCGAACCCGGTTCGAGAAGATTCTAGGGTTTTGTTTCAATTGCTGAAAACGAGAGAGATAAAGAACAACTTTGATTTTTATTACCAGTATACCTTTACATTTTTAGGTCTAGGTCCTTTAAATAGGCTAACCATAACAAGGGAACCTCCTAAACCCTAAACACGTGACCAATATAAAAACGCAGCGTCCAAAAGATAGGATGGCCACGTGGCCGGGAGTGGTCCACTGTAACATTTGCGAACCGAAATCCCGGTTTGGGGATTGCATCGGTCGATGCACTATGTGCGTCGGTCGATGCAAGGTGGTTTCCTGCGGACGAGTTTAAGTTAAACGCTGCGTTTTGGGTTAGGAAAAACCCTTAAGCCGTGTTTTTGTCTCATTCGATGAGTTCAGCCGTTTTTGAGAGAAAAGAAGGGAGAAAAAGTTTTCTTGAGTGTTCCTGAGTGTTGTTGGTGATTTCTAGTGTTTGGAGGCGTTCCTGTAGAGATCTGTAGCTGGGATCGTTGTAGGAGCTTCCTAGGAGCGTGTTCTTGATTGTTTAAGGTTCAGAAACTTCTTGGCAAAGGTAAGTGCATGACCATGGCTTATCTAAGCTGGAGATTCTCTGATCTGTTTGTTTATGTGTTGTTAGAATTTTTAGAATGTTGTATGAGGCGTTAGGAAGCTTTCTTGTGGCTTGGGATCGATTCTTGTGGTTGCAGGAACGGAGATCCGGCGAGAAGCTTCGGGGAAAAACTATGCTCGGCATGTGTGTCGGTCGATGCACTATGTGCGTTGGTCGATGCAGTGCTAGGACGGCACAGCTTGACCTAGGAGCATCGGTCGATGCCATGTGGAGGCATCGGTCCATGCAACTAGGGTTTCCGTGTATTGTCGAGCATGCGTCGATCGATGCAAGTGGAAGCATCGGTCGATGGAAGTGAACCTTGTGTCGGTCGATGGAAGTGAACCTTGTGTCGGTCGATGGAAGTGAACCTTGTGTCGGTTGATGCTTGTCCCTGTTGGCGTCGGTCGATGCAACCCTTGTGTCGGTCGATGCAAAGCCTGGTTTGTTTGTTGATTGTTGCTTGATGGTTAGAGTATCTCTATTGCTTGTGTGTATAGCCCAGTTGATGGGAAGATTGCCTTACTGAGTGTTTATAAAATACTTATGCATTGCAATTTGTGTTTGTGATGCAAGTAAGGGCAAAGTGTGATCGTGGAATCAAGGCAATGAAGAGGAGGATGTTCTAGGGACTCGATTGGATGTTGTCTTGCATTGATAGGTTGCTAGAGTTGGGTCTTTAGAACTTGCTAGGTTGCTGGTTCCTTGTTTCCTGTTGTTTGATATTGGAGTATTGTTATATTTGATTATTGGTTATTAGTATTGGATTATTGTTTGGATATTGGTATCTGTTATTTTCTGTTATTGGTTGTGCTTGTGATTAGGTGGCTAGTGGGTATGAGACCACTAGTTGTTGTTTATTATTATTATTATTTATTATTTATTATTAAAAAAAAAACACGGGTTAGGTCATTTCAGTTTGGTATCAGAGCCCTTACGGTTCTAGGTTTGGGTTCACTAGGTTTCTGTTGTGATGCTTGGGATTGAATGTCTTGATTGATTATGTGAGTTAGTCAATTGTGTGTGGCATGGAGTCCTAGAACATCCTCTTCAAGCCTATAGTGTGATTCCATGGTGAGTTTATGATTTTGTGTTATGTTAATTGTGTGCTTAGCCTTCTGTTCATGGTAGTGCAGATGGTTAGAGAGGATGTTGTTGCTGGTCGTGGTCGTGGTCGTGGATGCGGACCTGGTCGTGGTAGGGGGAGAGCCCCAGTGGTTAGTGAGACCGAAGACCAGAGTGTGACAGCAGAGGGTGTTGGTGAGTCGCAGGGTGTCCAGGGGGATTCCGTGAGTGTGGCCGGAGGGGGCGGTGTTGATGCTCCAGTAGCCGGTGATGTTAGGGCCCCAGGTGCGGGTGTCCTAGTGGGTGGAGTCCCAGGTGTCGACCTTGCGGGTTTGCTGGCACAGTTGTTAGAGCGGTTGCCGCCAGTGGCACCGGCTCAAGCTCAGGTAGTGCCACCAGTGGTGGCAAAGGAGCGACAACCAGTGGCTGCGGATGTGGGGGTCCATTCTCGTTATATCAGCATGCTGATAGAGATGGGCCATATTCGTACCGAGCAGTTTTTGGGGGGTACTGATCCTACCGCTGCGGAGGCGTGGAAGACAAGTGTGGAACGTAACTTCCATACTCTGAGATGTTCTAAGGAGTTTTGGGTGGACATTGGGGTCCACCATCTGACTGGTGATGCTCAGTTGTGGTGGAGTTCTGTGGCAGCCAGGAGAGTGCAGAGGGAGATTTCTTGGGCTGACTTCGTCTTGGAGTTGAACCGCAAGTATTTCCCTAGAGAGGCACTGGATAGGCTGGAGGTGCAGTTCCTTCAGCTAGCTCAGGGAGCTCGGTCAGTGCGGGAGCTTGACTTGGAGTTCAGTCGACTTCTCAGGTATGGGGGTCAGGATATGGAGTCTGAGGAGGCTCAAATCAGGAGGTTTTTGAGGGCCCTACGTGACGATTTGAGAGTTCACTGTAGAGGGCGGAGTTCTGCTGCGCGTGCAGAGCTGGTTGAGACTGCAACATGGATTGAAGAGGATATCCGTGCACAGTCAGTGGCGGCTAGCCCATCAGTCCAGCCTAGCAAGGCTCAACATCATGGGTTTCTAGCAGGGGCGGCAAGCCTGCACAGGGAACCAAGTGGAGATGGGAGGCTACATAGAGGCTGGGTGGTCCGAGATTCTTCGGGTGTGGAGGCAAGGATCACAAGGTTGCTAGCTGTCCCAAGAGGAGCGCTTCGACAGCAGCAGATCGTGTGTGCTATCATTGCAGGGAGACAGGGCACATCAGGCCCTATTGTCCCAAGTTGCAGCCGGTAGCAGTGGCAGCGTTGCAGCAGGTGCAGCCGGGAGGGTAGCAGGTGGCACGGATTGAGCAGGCGCCACGGGTTTACACGACTGTAGAGACTGGTGGGACTAGTGTTGGGGTATCACATGTATAATTTCTGGTACTTAATCTTTGTGAATTCTTAGTAAGTTCAGATTTTTATGTTATCCTATGATAAAGTGTTAGGTTCTCAACACATGAGGTTTGTGTGGGGACCTTGTTGGTGGGCGGGTTTAAGTCCCATATTATGTTTGACTCTGAAGCTTCTCATAGCTTCATTACCCCGAAGCTTCTCATAGCTTCATTACCACGTCAGGTACCTCAGTTTTTGCTAAACATCTTCTGTAAACTCCATCACTGCAATGCTTATACAAGTAAGGTTCATCCCAATAGTATCTCCGAAGATGTCTCAAGAACTTCTTCTTAGCATACCCTGTAAACTTGTCTGGTTCCACCTCAGCAGCAAGGTAATTCGCTATATCAGCATACCATGGTTGATCAAAAGTAGTTACAGCAGCTATGTCGTCGTCAAACTCATAACCCGACGATTCCTGAACCAAGTGTCGATCGATGCTTAGTGATGTATCGGTCGATGCAATCGCCAAGTCCTGTTCGTATCGAGATGAAGCATCGATCGATGCACCAGATGTGTCGATTGATGCACCAGATGTGTCGATCGATGCATTGCCACGACTCTGCAAAATTTCCCAAGACTGCAGTAATGTAACTTGAGAACCAATATCAACAAAGTAGACATTCTCTTTTGGCAGTGAATCATGAATTGGAACATCATCTTCTATCTTGATCCTTGATAAATGATCAGCTACTCTATTTTCAATCCCTTTCTTGTCTTTAACCTCAATGTCAAATTCTTGAAGAAGAAGAATCCATCTTAATAACCTTGGCTTGACATCCTTTTTCTGCATCAAGTATTTGAGTGCAGCATGATCTGTATGAACTATCACCTCTGATCCAACCAAGTAAGAACGAGACTTCTCAAAAGCAAACACTACTGCTAGCAACTCCTTTTCTGTTGCTGCATAATTCCTTTGAGCATCATCAAGTGTTCTACTAGCATAGTAAATAACATGAAGTTTCTTATCCTTCCTCTGTCCTAGCACTGCTCCCACTGCAAAATCATTGGCATCACACATTACCTCAAAAGGTAAATCCCAATCTGGTGGTTGAACAATAGGAGCACTCACTAACTCTTGCTTAACCCGTTCAAAGGCTAAACGACATTCATCAGTTAACTCAAATTTGACATTCTTGCATAGTAGAGCTGAAAGTGGTCTAGCTATCTTACTGAAATCCTTGATGAAGCGTCTATAGAACCCGGCATGTCCAAGAAAACTCCTTACCAACTTCACACTATCTGGTGGTTGAAGACCTTTCATCACTTCTATCTTAGTGCGGTCAACTTCAATACCATCTTCTGAAACCCTGTGACCAAGCACTATACCATCTCTAACCATAAAATGACACTTCTGCCAATTAAAAACTAAGTGCTTCTCTTCACATCTAGCCAGCACTTTGCAGAGATTATCCAAACAGCTCTTGAATGAAGACCCATATACAGAAAAATCATCCATGAAAACCTCCATGTAATCTTCAATCATGTCTGTGAAGATGGACATCATACATCTCTGAAATATCGCAGGAGCATTACATAGACCAAAAGGCATTCTGCGATATGCAAAAGTACCATATGGACAAGTGAAAGTCGTCTTCTCCTGGTCATCGGGATGAATCGGGATCTGGAAAAACCCAGAGTAACCATCCAAAAATCAGTAGTATGGATGGTTAGCTAACCTCTCAAGCATCTGGTCAATGAAGGGCAGCGGGAAGTGATCTTTCCTTGATGCGGCATTCAGCTTTCTGTAATCAATGCACATCCGGTGTCCGGTGATTGTCTGTGTCGGAATCATCTCATTATTGTCATTCTTCACCACTGTAACTCCACCCTTATTCGGAACAACATGAACTGGACTAACCCATTTGCTATCAGAAATTGGGTAGATAATCCCGACATTCAGCAATTTCATGATCTCCTTTTTGACAACATCTTGCAAATTTGGATTTAGCCTCCTCTGATGCTCAATAGATGTCTTAGCTCCCTCCTCAAGATGAATCCTATGCATGCACAAGTCCGGAGAAATCCCTGCAATATCATCAAGAGAATAGCCAAGAGCTTTGTTAAACTTGCGCAGATTGCTTAGCAATAAATTGAGCTCTGTATTGTTTAAAGGAAGCATTAACAATAACAGGATAAGAAGAATCCCCACCTAGAAATGCATACCTTAAACCTGCAGGAAGTGGCTTGAGATCAAGTTTTGGAGCTTTCTCTAGACTCCAATCAGATAGTTTCTTAGCTTGTGAAGAAGTACCAACCAATTCCTCCTGTGCAACCAACTTCTTTACTTGCTCATTAGCATCTAGTAGCTTGACATAGCCAGCAGCAATGTCATCTAAATGTTCAGCTTCTTCAGTAGAAGCAACTAATGCTCTCTCAAGAGGATCTTCAGGATGCAGCTCCTTGAAAATCTCTTCAGCAAGATTAGACAATGTATCCACATAAAAAGTTTGACCATCTATGGTTGGCCTCTTAACCAGCTTATCCATGTCAAAACGCATCTGCAAATCTTCAACATTAAGACCAATCTGTTCTTTCTTGACATCAATAATGGCTCCAGCAGGAGCTAAGAATGATCTTCCCAAGATTAAAGGATCCTTAGGCTCTTCTTCATACTTCAAGACCACAAAATCAGTAGGTATCAAACAATTACCAATCTTAATTGGAACATCTTCAAGAATACCGTCACGAATACGAATTGATCTGTCAGCAAGGATAAGAGTAATCTTGGTGGGTTGGAAATCTGTCATCCCAAGGCTGAGTGCTACTGATCTAGGCATTAAGTTGACACTGGAACCAAGATCACACAAAGGTCTAGCAAACCTTTCACTGAAGATTGTACAATCAAGAACAAAACTACCTGGATCAGGAAGCTTTTCTGGGATCTTGTTCTGAATGATGGCACTGACTTGGGCTGAAATCATCATTACTCCCTGCTCAGCATTCAAATCCTTGGTCACCATCCTCTTAACATATCTCCTAAGCATTGGAGAACTTCTAACCGCATCAATCAATGTCAGCTCAACAATAAGTTTATCCATCATAGCCTTACACTTAGCATCATCAAGCTCTTGTTTAGACTTCATTGGATTCTTGGGGAAAGGAACCTTGGGTTTATAAACTCTCTCAGCAACTAGAATCGGAGATTTCGTAACTTCCTTCTCGGTCTGGACGTTGCATCGGTCGATGCTTGAATTGCATCGGTCGATGCTGTCTCGCAAAGTCAATTCTTCTACGACCACTGAGGGTTGCGTCGATCGATGCTTTGCAGCTAGATCGGTCGATGCTGGTTCCGGATCGTCAAACTCATCATCCTCATCAATCAGTTCCTGCAATTCCTTGGATCTCTGCTTCTTCTCAGCTTCAGACTGTAATTGCTTACCACTCCTTAAGGTCACAGCATTGCAGGAGTGCTTAGGATTTGATTCGGTTCTGCCTGGTAAAAATCCTTCTTGCCTTTTCATAGCTCCAGCACTTTGTGCAACTTGGTTCTCCAGCTTCTTAACTTGGACATTCAATGAATCAAATTTGCCAGTAAGCTCAGTATAGACATTGTCAATCTTCCCATTGAATGTCACTGTCAACTGCTCTTGTCCCTGAAGAATCTGCTCAAGCATTGCCTCCATCCTACTTTCAGTTGTCTTAGGAGGAGGAGATTGGTAAGAGGAGTTGCCATAGGTCCTGGTGTAACCACTGCTCTGTTGTTGTTTCTGATAATCTTGCTTAGGAATGAAGCTTGTATAATTAGACTGATAGTTGTTGCGCTGGTTGTTTCCACTGAAAGACCTGTTGCCTTGCTGATTTCCAAACCTTTGGCCTTGATTCACATACACAAAGTTGACATCTTCTTTTTCATTCTCCTGCTCTGGCTCAAAGATCTCAACATCTTCTGCATAATGGACTGACTTCTTTCCAACAAGAAGGTTATGCACTGAATCCAGCTTGGCATTCCCTGTAGCAAACTGATTTGAATCATATCCTTCATGTGCTATTTTCCGTTCTAAGTCCGCATTCTTAGTACTGTTGTTGGATGCTAGCCTCTCTATCAACTTTTCAGCCTCATCTGGGTACCTTGTCTTGAAATTCCCATCACTAGCAGCATCGAAAGCCATCTGATACCTCCAGTCAATCCCGCTGAAGAAGATACTAGTGAACTGAACCTCTGAGAACCCATGATGCGGGCAGTCTCTCTGATATGCCTTAAAGCTCACTCAAGCAGCTTTGTAAGATTCAGCAGGTCCTTGTCTAAAGGTTGAAAGCTTAATCCTCAGCTCATCAGACATTGCATCATCGTAGAAGTAGTTCAAGAACGCTACCTTGATGTTATGCCAGGTTGTCAGAGATCCTGGTTTAAGTTGTCTTAGCCAAAGAGAAGCTTCCCCACCAAGAGAGTAGGGGAAGAGCTTGCAGTAGAGATAGTCCTCAGTGACTCCATTAGCCTTGATGCTTGTAACAATATCTTTGAAGTGCTCAATGTGGTCTTGAGGCTTCTCATGAGGCAAATTCTGGAATGGTCTTTGGCCAACAAGAGCAAAGTAGGCAGGCTTCAGCTCAAAATCATTCCTTAGGAATGGAGGAGGGACAATTGCGGAACGGTTCTCATAGAATAAGTCTGGCCTGTTGAAGTCCGCAAGAGTCTTGACAAGCTCTCCATTGTTGTCCCGTCTAGGCTGAAGGTCCAAATTGGCTCCATTCGCACCAGCTCCGACATTGCGTCGATCGATGCCAGCATTGCGTCGATCGATGCCTTCCTGGTTGCGTCGATCGATGCCATCGTTGCGTCGCTCGACGCCACGTGCATCATCCTCAACTCGTCCTTCAGCATCAAGTTTCTGGCCTTGCTCGTTGTACACATTGCCCTCTTGATCCCTCAAAACTCCAGCCTCATCAGGTCTCAATATGATTGTCGTTGTACACATTGCCCTATTGATCCCTCAAAACTCCAGCCTCATCAGGTCTCAATATGATTGTTTTGACCATCTTCGCTGACTTGGCTGCTTTCTTGTTGTCACGCTCTAGTCTTCCTAACTCTTGGTTTGTAAGATTCAAGGTAGGACCTGTTTGATTTTTCCTGGTGTGCGGATTAGGCATATACCTGAAACACACAAGAGAAAAGAAACAAAAGCGTGTGAGTAAAACAGAAAAATAAAAATCTAGACAAAATCAAAGACTTTAATCTAATGGTGAATCAAAAGAGTCCCCGGCAACGGCGCCAAAATTTGATATGCTCAAATTGTAATACCCTAATGATACTAACAACCTTGCAGTTGTAATATTCTAGGGGTCGAATCCACAGAGACTCTAGATCACACAATAGACTTATTGATCTTTTAATTATGTTAAATCAAATTATTAAATTAAAAACAATGCAAAAAAAAAATTAAAGGTATTGTAAATTCAAGGGAACAAAGAGTTAGGCCTAGGGAAATTCTCAGGAATTTATGAAATATTAAATCAGTCAAATAATATGATTCAAGCAATTAAAAATCAGATCTAGAACTCTAAACACTCTTGTAAAATAAATCAGTTTTGACTGCAAATATTATCTAAATTTAAAACCAGAAAATCCAAATCTCTTTGCAAAATTCAAGGTTAAAAATCAGCTTTAAAAACAAGTTTAGATTGTTCACAAATTTATTAAATCAAATCTCTTTGCAAGAAATAATTTTGTTCATCAAAAGGTTTTATCAGGAAAATCAATTATATTCTCATATCAATTTATTTTCCTAAGTATTAATTCTAGGTGATCAATCAAGAATTAATATGAAGAACAACCTAAGATGAAGGTCATAGAAGATAATGAATCCTAAAATATCAGATCTAAATTGCACCATAAAAACCCTATGAAAAACCCTAAACCTAACAAACAAACTACTCAGACATATTCAATGTAGAACAAAGCATCTTTTCTGAATAATAAGCAATTGATATTAAGAAGTAAGAAAGGAGTTCAAGAATCTTCTCTCTATAGATGAAATCAGATATGTCTCTCCCAAAGCTCTCAATATCTCTTTTGTTTGCAGAATAAAACTTAGGTCTAAACAATGACCATAAAAATCCTATAAATATTCTAAAACACGTCTTGGACCTTAATTGCAAATAAGAGAAACTTGGGCAAATTTTGTAAATCGTCTAAAGCTTGTGGAAACAACTTCCGTTTGGTTTGTGGCAGCTGCATCGATCAATGCTGAGAGTGCATCGGTCCGTGCCAATGAGTATCTAAACCTATAAAGACTAAAAACAACCTAGAAAACAAATCAAAAGACTCAAAAACTACACTTATAGCATGGTTAAAAACAACAAAAACCATGATATATCAAGGAGGATCAAGGAACTTTGGAAGAAGAAGATTCCTTTGATGAGAGTCCTTTGGGACTGTGATGGTGTTGAAGAGCAGACTTGGGAGCCTGAGGCGAGGATGAAGGCAAGGTTTAAGAAGTGGTATGAGAAGCAAGCCGCGACTTGAGCTTGCCTAGCCTGGTCCCATCTGTAATCCGTGACTGGAGCGGGAATGGAGTATTTCAGCCCATCTCTCTTGTTTACTTGGTCGCTTGGGGTGGTTGGTTGTGCGACTAAGTAACAAGATGAGGTGGTGATTGGGGTACAAAGTTTCCTGTTTTGGAAGTCCTATAAATTGAAAGTTTCCAGAAGTGGAAAGTGCTAAAAATGGAAAGTTTTATGTGAGTTAGAATTTGTCCATTTTTTAGTGGCGGAGAGCCTGTGAGAGGGCTTGTGTGGCCTTTGTGGCGGGCTGTTTAACCATTGTGTGGCCTTTGTGGCGGGCTGTTTAGCCGTTGTGTAGCCTTTGTGGCGGGCTGTTTAGCCATTGTGTGGCCTTTGTGGCGGGCTGTGTAGCCAATGTGTGGCTTTCGTGGCGGGCTGTTTAGCCAGAGTGTGGCCTTTTTGGTAGGCTGTTTAGCCAGAGTGCCTGTTGAGGCGGTCCTTCGGGACAAATGGTCTTTGTGACGGTCCTTCGGGACGAGTGGCCTTGGTGGCGGTCCTTTTTAGGACATTTTTTTGGCCTTGGTGGCGGTCCTGTTTATGACATTTGTTTGGCCTTGGTGGCAGTCCTGTTTAGGACATATGTTTGGCCTTGGTGGCGGTCATGTTAAGGACATTTGTTTGGCCTTTGTGGCGGCCCGATGGGCAGTGTGATGATCCTTGTGTGGTCATGAGGTATTCCAGTGAGGAGATATGTGGTTGGTAGGACATTGTGATGTCATACGCGAGCCACGTGAAGGATACCTGGATAGGGATAGGACTCAGACATGTTCAGAATTGTTTGCTCGCGACTCTTGGGGGACTTTGGTTCTCCTAGCACTGTCATATTCGGAGACTTTGTGACTTGGGAGTATGGTTGGTATATCGACTTCGGATGACGACTCGGAGGCGCGCTGTAGGGTGACGACCCGAGAGATGAGTATTGGATTTTTCCTTATACAGTTTGGCATGCGGGTTTAGGCCCGATGAGGAGCCAACATTATGAAATGCAGACTTAGGTCTGATGAGGAGCCAATAAAAACGCAAGGTTTAGGTCTATGAGTAAAGAAAAGTCCAAAAGTCGAGAGCAAATAATGCCTGGAGCGTGAGTCTATCGCCTAGAGGTGACCTTCTGTGGATCAGTCGGAGGAGTGCGGGCCGTGGAGACGGTAGCACGGGAGTCCTTGGCTGAGTATTGTTTGAGATTTGAGGACGAATCTAAATTGGTGGGGGAGAATCGTAACATCCGCGAACCGAAATCCCAGTTTAGGGATTGCATCGGTCGATGCACTATGTGCGTCGGTCGATGCAAGGTTGTTTCCTGTGGACGAGTTTAATTTAAACGCAGCGTTTTGGGTTAGGGAAAAACCTTAAGCCGTTTTTTTGTCTCATTCGACGAGTTCAGCCGTTTTTGAGAGAAAAGAAGGGAGAAAAAGTGTTCTTGAGTGTTCCTGAGCGTTCTTGGTGAGTTCTAGTTTTTGGAGGCGTTCCTGTAGAGATCTGTAGCTGGGATCGTTGTAGGAGCTTCGTAGGAGCGTGTTCTTGATTGTTTAAAGTTCAGAAACTTCTTGGCAAAGGTAAGTGCATGACCATGGCTTATCTAAGGTAAGTGTATGAGGCGTTAGGAAGCTTTCTTGTGGGTTGGGATCGATTCTTGTGGTTGCAGGAACGGAGATCCGCCGAGAAGCTTCGGGGAAAAACGATGCTCGGCATTTGCGTCGGTCGATGCACTATGTGTGTAACGCTCCCGAACTGTCCGATGACCGGACCGGCCAACAGACAGTCACGGAACGCCACTATGGGAACTGCGCCGAGGTTGTCCAGTCGAGGGACGAAAGCTGCAGACTTCCCGACCATACTTCCCTAGCACAATTCCACCCGCGACCGAGACTACTTAGGCTTTGCAACCCTCGCGGCCTGGTGCGTTGTGTTGGCCCGGACAAGGCTAGAACCACACAACTTTAATGAAAATAACTTTCATACTTTATGTACTTCATAAAACAAGTTCATACAACATTCAAACAAAAATCGCGCCAAGCCTAAGGCCAAATTACGATGACTTAAATTTTACAAGGAAAACAATTTGCTAAGGCAATGCAATTCTACATCGGCTGGCCTAACGTCCTGCGCTCCCTCTAAGGCTTTTTCCCCACTAAGGTTACCGGCAAAACAAATTATGGAGTCTTGAGTGCTAAAACACTCAGTGAGTTCGGAAACCTAACAAGAAACCAAACCCAACCCCAACCCCAGCAAGCAATACACAACATCCAAGCTAACTAACAACAGCTACATGAAGCACTCAACTACAACATGCAAGCCAAATGCAAGAAAAACAAGCAAGATAATATGCAAGTTAGCCATGCAACAAGTATACTATCAAAGTATACGCATGCGGAAGCTAACAACTCTTCTTCATCTTCAAGGCCCTTCATTCCTTCACTCCATCACTTCATCACTTCATCACTTCGTTACTTCCCCCATACCCGTGAACACCTATACTCACAGCCACAAAGGCACGCGAGCATAAAACATCACATGCGAGTCCCTCTCTACAGGCGTTCTTGCCTACACCGTCGTGTAGTACTCGGCCCTAGGAAGCAACCCCGTCTCTCCGAGTCTTCGTAATCCGCTCTGATTACGGCCTTGGGGAAGTCTTCTCCTACACAACCTCAACACACAACCAAACAAACCTGCAGAGCACACAAGCTACATGCAAGCTACAAACAACAACAGGCGATGCACACAAAGCAACATGCAACAATAACAACATGCAAAGCACACAAGCCACATGCAACCGGAAACAAGCAACAAAGAAACTAGAAATAAATCTAGAGACTAAGTGCTAGACACAACCTCACCTACATGCAAGGAAACAAAGAAAACGAGACTTATCTATCTAGAATTCAATCTAGAAGAAAAGAATCGAATCTATCCCAACACCCACGAAAATGACTAGATTTAACCCGTAAATCCTAAGCAAAAACAATTAAAAACCCCACCTATCATGTGCCATATCACATGCATCGAAACTCACCTGGACTTGGCTGGAAGAAACAAATATACAGGCTTGTAGCCCTAGCTAGCAACGCGGAATGGCCCAAGCAGACGCGGCTAGCTACTCGCGGAAAAGAAAAGCTTCTAAGGAAGAACACTCTCTCCTTAATTCTCTAACTTCTCTCTAACTTTCTTATTTTTGGTCTAAGGGTGGGATGAACGAAAATGGCTCCCTTGAGCTCTTATTTATAGTGGAAGTGTGAGGTTTGGTGAGAGTTTGCATGAATCACACTTGTTGGAATCGAAAATAACACTTGGCATAAGATTCTTCTTCCTTGTCCCCCGCTTTTCTTGCATGAAAATCTATTGGCCGCTTTTAGAAAGACAAATGATTACGTCTTCCAGTCTCCCTTGCATGATATGTGATCGGCCTTCCTCCAAAAGAATAATATTCTTGTCCCCCTCTATTTTGCATGTATTTCTATTGGCCAAAACAAAGGAGACAAAAGTTCCCTAAAATCCGGAGCTTTGTCTAGTCGGTCGATGGTACCGCGGTATTGTAGGCGGTACGCGGCACGGTCCGTGTCCAATGAGTCCAACACTTTACTGTCCATCCGCAACTTCCTTGGCCATCGTCTGGAACTTCTCCACTCTGCACACGTTCATTCTTACCGCGTCTATTCGGTCTGTACCGTTAATGACCCGCACACTTGATTCCGGGTAGGTCGCAGTTGTTCCGATCGGGACATAGAGTCTTGATCACACCTTGGCTCATTTTGGCTTGACTCGGCCATTCTCCGATGCATCGATTTTCTTCGGACCTCTCTCAGTCAATCTTTTTCATTTTCTCTCCTCTTCCTTTCTAAGTTCTTTCAGAGTCATTCCTTCAAACTTTTATTTTGGGATTTTTACCCCTCGTGAGGGTCACTACATTCTTCCCCCCCTTATAAGAATTCGTCCTCGAATTCAAGGTCTTCTCCTCCTTTTCTTGTGATGTTGACGCTTCTTGTCATCTGCGTCTTCATCCTGCTACCACCGTGATCACCATTACATTATTGCCTCTGCTGCAATGCTTCTGGAAGATTGAACTTCCCTTCCTTCCCTTGGTCTTTACGAGTCCTTCTTGACTTGTTTGTTCCTAGATCGTTCTTCACACCATTACTTGACCTTGCCAACACCATTGACGTTATTGTACTAAAGTTATTTCTTTATTGTACCACAACTTGTCCACCTCCTTAAATCCTTGTCTGGATCCTTTTCTTTCTTCAGCTTTCTCTTGACTCCTTGTCTTTGTCATGTAACCTGGTTCACTCTGACTTCTTTGTTTTGTGCGTTTGTCGCACAATTTGCATTCTCCGATTCATTGGCTTCGTACCTCATATAACTTTATTTCTCCGGCTCCTTTAGCCTCGCACTCCTTAAACTTTAAATTCTCTGGTTCCTTTAGCTTCGCACTCTACAGGACTTTAACTTCTCCGACTCTTTTAGCCTCGTAATCCACAAGACTTTAACTTCTCTGACTCTTTTAGCTTCGCATTTCGCATAACTTCTCCTCCGGTCTTTCTTGGTTTTCGTCTTCTTTTCTCATAACCTCCATGTCCTTGATTGATTTTATCATTAGACTTGATCAAATGATCTTGGTAAAAGCTAACGACTTCTCCACCTTCGTTGGTTGTCTCCATCTGCGAACTACTTGGTCATCTCCCACACTTCATCTAACTCCTTCGCTTATGAGGTTTGGTTGGATAAACCTCACTCATCTCGCCACTTAGCACAATAATGCTTTATCTCCTTTGCCATCCATGTCCTCCACACTTTGACGTATTCTTTGCTCATCCACCAAGTTTGGTTTGATAGAACCTTACTGGTTTCTGTCATAGAGCATAAAATTTGCTTCACCTTCTTCGCCATTCATTATTTTCTTGCACCCTCTTGTTCATGCTTAATTGGTTTTCTCCTTGTTTTTCTTTGCCATTCAATATCCCCTTCTTCTTCGCACTTCAACTTGGCCAGTTCTTCTTGAACACAAAATTGCTTTTGGCCACCACTCCAACTTGCTCGACCAAACTCCACACTCACGATTCCACTATACAGCTGGGAAAAGGTTCAACCTAGAACACAAAGGTTTCCCTACACGGCCTAGAACTAAGGGTTCTTTAAAACGCTTAGCTAGAAGGCTTCCTACACAACACCTAGAACTTGGACTAGCACTGAAAAAAAAATGCTACAACAAGCCTAGACAAGAAACAAATACATCAAGCAAACAAACACCAAACAAAAAAACACACAAACACACAAAGAGGGAGTTAGCGCCCATACTTACCTTCCCGATCGCCGCACGGTTCTGAAGGTCTAAGGGTTAACTACCTAATGGAAAGGATACACACGTTCCATTCCTACTTGCTGCTTCTACGGTTGCTCTCCCTTGGGACTGGTCAATCGGAGATCTCTTGCTTCTTGTACCGCTTCTTGGCATCAATCAGTGGGCAGACTGCCATGTAATGGCCACTCTTGCCCCAGCTGAAACATATGATGTGAGATGGAACTGGCAGATGACTCTTTCCTCCTTTTGAACACTCACGAAAATATTGGCCTCGCTCTCCACATGAGTGACATACAACTCCTCCTCTGTCGAACATGATTATTATCCCGCAGACAACACCAATCTCCTTCATTGGGAGCACCAAACTTCCTTTCTCTCCTCTAACTTGCTCTTGCTCTGGAACTTGATCGATATGAGAATTCTTGCGACTCACTTCCTTTGGCACTCGACCTTTCTGTAACTCGTTTGTCATTCTCACTTGGTTTTGTCTTTCTCTCGACATCATGTGGATCAATGTCCAACAGTTTTTGCCTTTGTTCTCCATCATCACACGAATCATTTTTCAACGGTTCTTGTCCTTCCTCTTTGGCATCATATTGATCACCCTCCAATGAGTCTTGCCATTCTCCTCCATCATTAAATTTTTCACCCTCCGGTGAGCCTCACCACTCTTCTCCATCAGCTCTTAAATCACCCTACGACCATCCCTCTTCACTCCCCTGGTCTGACATCTGCACCAGCATCCAAGTGTAAGTCCTAATCCCATCTACCTAAAAATGCACAAAGACGTACCGGTTTCCTAAAATTGCCTTTGCGACTCATTTACTCGACAAAACGTTTGAAGACGTGTGTTCCACGAGCATCATAACCATGCTCTGGTACAACCGTTGTAACGCCCCCGAACCGTCCTATGACCGGACAGGCCAACGGACAGTCACGGAACGCCACTATGGGAACTGCACCGAGGTTGTCCAGTCGAGGGACGAAAGCTGCAGACTTCCCGACCATACCTCCCTAGCACAATTCCACCCGCGACCGAGACTACTTAGGCTTTGCAACCCTCGCGGCCTGGTGCGTTGTGTTGGCCTGGACAAGGCTAGAACCACACAACTTTAATGAAAATAACTTTCATACTTTATTTACTTCATAAAACAAGTTCATAAAACATTCAAACGAAAATGGCGCCAAGCCTAAGGCCAAAACACGATGACTTAAATTTTACAAGTAAAACAATTTGCAAAGGCAATGCAATTCTACACCGGCTGGCCTAACGTCCTGCGCTCCCTCTAAGGCTTTTTCCCCACTAAGGTTACCTGCAAAACAAATTATGGAGTCTTGAGTGCTAAAACACTCAGTGAGTTCGAAAACCTAACAAGAAACCAAACTCAACCCCAACCCAAGCAAGCAATACACAATATGCAAGCTAACTTACAACAACTACATGCAGCACTCAACTGCAACATGCAAGCCAAATGCAAGAAAAATGGTGAGTATAGGTGTTCAACATACATTGGCTTGCTAAACTGCCCAACTTCTCTGTATAAAGAAGCCCTCCCCTTCTCATTTTTCGTCCAAGGAAAGAAAGGAGAGAAAGAGAGAAAGGAGAGAAAAGGAGGAAGGAAAGAAAAAGAGTGAAGGAAGAGCAAGACCAAAACTCACACTCTCCACTATAAATAGAACCCTTAGGAAGCCATTTTCGTTTGCGTGAGAAAGAGAGAGAGTTCCGGGTAGAGTTTTTCTGTCCCGCGCGTCCTTAGCTGCATCCATTTAGCGTCAGCCAAGGCCGCATTTCGCGTCCGTAGTAGTGTGTCGCCGTAGGATCTGTTCGCGTCCAATCCTTGTAGATAGCTTTAGCAGTCTGAGTAGATCTAAGCCCAGGTGAGTCTCGAAGCATGTGATATGGTACATGATAGGTTGGTGTGTTGGGTGTTTTTCCTTAAGTTTTGTGTGATAGACTTAAGCGTTTAGGTTTGTTGGGTAGTGTTGAGTTTGCTTAGGATTTTTGAGTTAAATCTAAGCATTTTTCTTAGGTAGATTCGTTTCTTTTCTTCTATATTGAGTTCTAGGAAATCAAGTCTCGTTTATTGCTTGGTTTCATGTTGGTGTGAGGTTGTGTCTAGCTTTAGTCTCTAGATTTTCTCTAGATTCTTAGGATTGCATGTTGCTTGTTTGTTGTTGCAGGTAGCTGGTGTACCTTGCATGTTTGTTTGGATGTTTGTTAAGGTTCTGCAGGAGAAGACTTCCCCAAGGCCGTAATCAGGGTGGAGTTTGAAGACTCGGAGAGACGGGATGGCAGCCTAGGGCCGAGTACTACACGATGGTGTAGTCGAGTGCGCCTGAAGAGAGGGACTTGCAGGTGATGTTCTATACTCGCGTGCCTTTGTGGCTGTGAGTATAGGTGTTCACGGGTATGGGGGAAGTGATGAAGTGAAGAACTGATGAAATGATGGAGTGAAGGAGTGAAGGGCCCTTGAAGATAAAGAAGAGTTGTTAGCTTCCGCATGCGTAAAATTTGATAGTATACATGGAGATTGCATGACTAACTTGCATATTATCTTGCTTCTTTTTCTTGCATTTAGCCTGCATGTTGCATTGAGTGTTGCATGTAGTTGTTGTTTGTTTAGCTTGCATGTTGTGTGTTGCTTGCTGGGGTTGGGGTTGGGTTTGAATTCTTGTTAGGTTCCCGAACTCACTGAGTGACTAGCACTCAAGACTCCATAATTTTTTTTGCAGGTAACATTACTGGGAAAAGCCATAGATGGGAGCACCAGACGTTAGGCCAGCTGGTGTAGTGTTATATTGCCTTTGCAAGATGTTTTGTTGTTGTAGTTTAAAATTATCGCATTTTGGCTTTAGGCCTGGTACCAAAAACGTTGTGAATGTTTTGTGAACTTATTTCGTTAAGTAATTAAAGTTTGGAAGTTGTTTTATTTATCTTTGTGTAGGTTCGAATAGTATAGCCTTGTCCGGGCCAACACAACGCACTAGGCCGCAAAGGTTGCAAAGCCTAAACAGTCTCGGTCGCGGGCGGAATTACGTCCAGGGAGGACCGGTCGGGAAGCTGCAGCTCTCGTCCCTCAGCTGGACCACCCCGGCGCAGCTCCCATAGTAGCGTCCCGTGGCTGTTCTTGGCCTGCGTGGTTATAGGATGGTTCGGGGGCGTTACAACAGTGATATCATAGCATGGTTATGATGCTCACGGAACACACGTTTTCAAATGTTTTATCGATTCAAAATGAGTCGCAAAGGCAATTTTAGGAAACTGGTACGTCCTTGTGCATTTTACGTAGATGGGATTAGGACTTACCCTTGGATGCTCATGCAGATGTCAGACCGTGGAAGCGAAGAGGGATAGTCGTGGGGTGATGCAAGAGCTGATGACGAAGAGTGGTGAGACTCATCAGAGAGTGGACAATTTGATGATGAAGGAGAATGGCAAGAACCGTTAGAAGGTGATCAATATGATGTCGAGGGAGAATGGCAAGAACCATTGGAGGATGATCAATTTGATGCTGAAGAAGAATGTCAAGAACCGTTAAGAGGATGATCCATATGAAGTCGAAGAGGAGTGTCAAAAACCGTTGGAGGGTGATCCATATGATATCGAGGGAGAAACAAAATCAAGAGAGACTGACGATCAAACGACAGAGAGGTCGATTTCCGAAAGAAGTGGCTCGCAAGGATCTTCATCCCAATCAAGATCCTGAGCAAGATCAATATACATGATGGAATCATTATTTGGTGCTTTAGATGAAGGAGATTGGTTTTATCCGCGGTTTAACAATACCGGTCGACAACCGTCAAGTTTCGATCAAACACCATATGGAGTGCAATCTGCATATCACGAACCATATGAACCAAGGAGGGTGCCGCCAAGACAAATGAATGTCCCTAAAGAGCCGAGACAAAGGAGTGTACCAGTTGTGTAACGCCGCCGAACCGTCGTACGGCCGGACAGGACCGCGGACGGCACCGAGACGCCACATGTGTGGGAACCGCACCCTGGTGGTCCGGTTGAGGGATGGAAGCTACAGCTTCCCGACCAGTCCTCCTGGACACGACTCCGCCCGCGGCTGAGGTTCACTTAGGCTTTGCAACCCTTGCGTCACACGCGCGTTGTGTTGACCCGGACAAGGCCGAGTACCATTTGCAACTTGCCTTGTTTTCCCCGAAAACCGAATATATTACTTTAATAAATCATTTTATTGAAAATAAATCGTCAAAGCAATATACATAGGTAGCCGGATAATTGTACAAATATCGTTTAGGAAATATAGGGTTTTACAAAGAACACAGAAAACCCTATCCGGTACCCTAATGTTTGCTCCAGATCTAGACTCACTTAGGCTTCCTGCACAACAAAATAATATCATGAGTAATCTAAGATTACTCAGTGAGCCTGGGCACCCCTTTCCTAAACAGGATTCTACTTCCCCAACCCGACTACCCCAACAGGCAAAGGAAACAAGCAAGGCAAACAAGCCAGCAACAATCAAAGCTAAAGAATTACATGAAAGCCTACGCTAACATCATGCAAGACTAAGCAAACCCGAGCTCATCCTCGAGCACCTCATCAAGCAGACCCTCGGGCAGGACTGAGAAGTTAGGGTTAATGGGTTTCCATATATAAACCCGCCCCTCTTCTTCCTCTTGCCCTAGCACGCCACAGACACTCAAACCAGAGAGCGAGAGCTTCTGAGAGAGATCTTGAGCAACTCAAACACTTTTTCCACTTTGTTAGGATTCATTTTGTTATTTTCTTTTGCATTTTCGATTCTATACTCTTCCTCTTTACTCCTTTTTTAATACAATGCAATTTTCAATTATCTATGCTTTTGTGTTCTCTGCAATGAGATCTGAGTAGTGAAACAAAGTTTCTATGGATGGGATAGACAATTTCGTGTTCTTGATCAGTTAGGATGTCTTAGCTTGGTCGTTTATGTTTTATAAATTCCCTTCTAGATTGGTGTTCTTAATGCTATCAACAGACCGAGAGGTTGAGATTAGATCTAGGGTGTTTTACCATCGAGAGGTGTAGATGAAATGCTTGAATCAATCAATGCTAGAGATTTATTCACTTAGCCTAGAGATTAGATGTGTAAGCAGTTTATTGACAATAATTAATCGATTTGTATTGCCTGCTTGGTCATGTTTCTCCAACGAGAGTTGGGTAGGGGAGTGATCAAGGTTGATTGTTTCTATTACGAGAGTGTTTTAACAAGATTTTAGAGATTCATTGTCTAGGGAATATTTGCTTGAGGCATGTAGGACATTCTTACTGGTCAGGAACGCTTAGGAGTCGATTACCCCATCCTTAGGAGCTTTCGCATTTTGATTGTTTACATTTTCATTCATAACTCGATCACTTACCCAAACAGGTACACGATCACCTGCTTCGAGTACACCTTCAAGATGTTCATACTCATCTTGTTTACTCGATCACCCCACCCGATCCCGTACTAGAATGCTTGCATCGAGTGCTTAGGTCGTGTGGTTCTTGTTTATCTGCTTTCTTTTGTTTATTTTAGGACTGTTAGATCAAACCCATTGATTGCTTGGCTTGCCTTGCATAGTTCTGATCATATCTCATCTGCTAGCATAACAACCATTTGGATTGATAACCCTTTGTACTACAACTGCATAGGGAATTGATACCTTGGGTGAAAAATCCTACTATCAGTCAGCTTGCTTGTGTCCAGGGTCAACACGATGTGGCATTCTGGAAAGGGAAGAATGATCTTTACCGCAGCAGGTTCCCGACTAAGGACACCTGGTCCCAAATACGTGAAGCCAAACCGGTAATGGTGAATCATAAAGCCATATGGTTCCCCTTTGCGACGCTGAAATTTGCTTTCATTACCTGGTTGGCGGTGAAAAACAGATTATCCACGAGAGACAGAATAAGGGTATGGAATCAAAATACTAATGCGAGCTGTGTTTTCTGTAAGCACCCGCTGTAAACAAGAGAGCATTTGTTCTTCTTGTGCCCTTTCACCCAGGAAGTGTGGAAGGAACTAATTGAGGGTCACCTCGGGGACAGATTCACTGCAAGTTGGTCTGAAGTCATCTCCTTACTCACTGGCACCGAGCTGGATAAGACAACCAAATTTCTCTTGGGTTACACTTTCCAGAATATGATTCACTCTTTGTGGAGGGAGCGCAACACTCGACGACATGGGGATACACCGGTTCAGGAGGCAACGCTGGTTCAACTGACTAATAAAAACGTCCGCAACAGACTTAGCACCAATTGGAGGGGGCCATCTTCTTCAACCTTGGTTTGCTGCAACTCTCTACCGAGTATAATGCTCTGTTTTGTATAATTGCTCTGTATTTGGTTCCTTAAATTTTTTTTAGAAAAGTCAAAACACAAATTTTGTATAATGTTTATTTCTTTTGAATATAATTTAACATTTATTCAAAAAAAAAAATAACAGAAATAATAACACCGAATTTAGACAATATGTATGGCATGTGTGGAGGAGCAAATTTTAACTAATTAATGAACAACATGACATGGATTGATGTCTTGGTAATGAAAATCAAGATGATGAAGGAGAGGCAATGGTTGAAGAGACTTTATCAGGTATAAAAAAATAACATCCTCTTGGGTAGTGTTAGCTTTGGAAGAAGAGTTTATTTTGTTCTAAAAAGGTTTTGATTTTTTAGTGGTTGAAAGTAAACATCTACATAGCCAAACTGAGGAATGTTTTCTAGAATTTTTTGGGTTAGAGAACTTAATATTAATTATTTTATATATGCTTTCGAAAAACTCTTTCTTTTACAAGGTATCAAATGGTTCTAAATTGATTTTACTTTTGTTTATCGTGTACATGTCACTCTTAGTTCATTTGTTTAGTTTCTCTATAGTGGAGTGAGAAAATATGAGCAAAGACATGTCATCATTAGAATTTACCTAAGCTAGCCTTATTTTGTTATTCGGTTTTTTAGTTTTATTGAGTTTTGAAAATCTTACCGAACTGAATTCGGTTTCTCGGTTAATTTGGTTTTAAAATTTCAAAACCAAAATTAACCGTAATTTGTTTAAAAACAAAAAATCAAAATTTTCAGTTATTTAGAGCTAATTTTGGGTTTTTCGGTTTTTTTGGTTATGGTTTTTCGGGTTGTTCGGTTATTTTAGAGGTAAATTTCGTTTTTGTTAGATTTTTTCCTAAACAAAAAAATAGAAAATAAAATAAAAAATTCGGTTAACCGATAACCGAACCAAAATATGTCAGTTTTTTTTTAAAAAAACTGTACCGATCAGTTCAGCAGCAATAACCGAAACTGAACCAAACATCCAAAATATTGGTTCAGTTATTTTGGTTCGGTTTATAATCACAGGCCTAACGTAAGCTATTGGCTTGTGATTCATGTGAACATTTCGAACTTGTTTTAATTTTGTTGTAGACCATCACACCAAAAGGTTGAATACATGAGAAAAAAGATTTCAAGCAAATACAAGGGAAAATGATGATGAATTTACCTCCTAGTACACAGGACAAGAAGGCCTTCTTTGATCAACTATTTTACTTCCGCTATGCACAGTAGACTCTCCATATTCCATGTTAATTATGCCAAATAACCCAAATTTGTGTTTATGTTTTACATAACGTATGTTATCCATGTTAATTATGCTAATATTCTCTTCTTAAACTATTTTGTTATGTTTTAGGGTATGTCGCCACAAGGTGTCGTACATGTGCAACTGAATACACCTGCAAATGTGGATGTGCCGAAAATGAAATCTCCGATTGATATAGATCAAATTCAGCAGGTATATCAGTTGACGTTTTGATTGGTATTACTTGAGAACAAACAAGATGATGCAACTCTAAGTTAGATATCTTGTCTGTTTCTTGCATTTTCAGCAAAGCCTTTACAATCTAACCGCTGATGATTTTATCGAGATAGGAAAGTTTGAGCTCGACCCTAAGTTCCAGGTGGTTTTTTTTTTTTTTTGAACTTCTATATGCACAACAAACTTAAAAAGAAAAAGAGAACCGAGCTAATAACATTGGATTTCAAAAACACAAAAACTCATAAAGCATTTGGTTGTTCTTATGGCTTTGATTTTGCAGTGAAAATTGTCTTTGTGGAAGCTGTTATGGAAGAGAAACTCAGCTGAAAGATGGAGAAGACATATGAAGAACAATTCACCCAAAAACCATGTGAGAAATTTGTTGAAATGGGTAGTTTTACCTTTAAATATTAAAAACTTCTTATATGTATGCTTAACTTGTGGCCAAAACGAAAATTTTATGGCCAGTAAGCTATACCTAATTTTGATAATTAACTACATTTTAAAAAAAATATACAACTATCTGCAAATAAAATACACCACTAGACTAAATAGCGTGCAATGAACTGCTTGTAACTTTTCATGTAAATGCAATCTAAACCTTTTATATCACAGTTACAAAAGATAAGAATATTCCCAGCTTGTAATAACTATTTTTCGTAATTATAATTAGCACATACCTTAATGTTGAAACAACCCGACCCGTTTTTTTTTAATAATAATAATTTAATTAAATACCCCATAATATTTATTTACAACTCAAACAATAATCCAAAAATAAATCAACATGCACAGCGGAAGACAAACCAAACCAACTTAATATAAATACCATATCAATTTCAACCAATTAAAAACCAGCAATCTAGCATACTTCTAACAAGGTTCTAACAAGGTTACAACAACAAAATAACATAAACACAACACAATAATAGAGACCCTAGATCATCCTCCTCCTCATTGACATGATTCCAAATCATACATTACCTGCACCACAAACACAATGAGATGCGTGAGTATTACCAAAAATACCCAGTTAGGCGATCCTCCCATCTACGAGCTATACACACCAGCAAATCAAGAGTACAACTACAAATAAAATATAACAAACCAACCATTAAACACAACAACCAATAACAGTTTCACCACACCTACACATCATCACACAAAACAAGTCATACAACCCAATCGCTTAGATTAACTCATGGTCACGCACTCACCTTAACAGGTGATTCACGAAAATAACTACAACCGAAATAGAGGCTCTCCAATATCCAAGAACAACCAAATTCGCTCCTACAACCAATCAAAACAACAAACAAACATTGAAAACAAACTGCCAGATAAATCAGAAAAGAACAACCTCACAAGTGAAACCACGAAATCAAAACGAACCGTTAACTTTCCAATCCCTCCAGTGCAACCCAAGGTCTAGACGTCCAGAATCTTCCCACAAAATTTCAGCACGCTCAGATCTCAGGTGAAACCGCAATCGATCCCAAAACACCCGCTGGTCTTAATCCATGACTGAGAAAAAACGCCCCACAAAACTGCCGATATCTCCTAGAATATTAAATCAAATTAACTTCTGTACTAAAATCTCTTCGCTACAACCCTACCAAAAAACAATACCTTTCAAAACTATTTGAGCAGTCGGATCCTCCTTCTCCCAACCCTTGACAGTTCAGTTTCTCTCTTTACTTTAAGGAAAAAACTTGATATCCTTCTCTTTCTCTTTTACACCAAATAACCAAGAGTTGTCTCTGTACCTCTCCCTCTCTCTGATAACAATTTCGACAATAGCACAAAAAGAGAGGAGGCGTCGATAATAAGAGGGGGAATTAGGGGTTTTTGTTAATTAGATTAAACCAAAATTTAATTAAACCGAAATTAATTAAAATCCACTCTTTTGATTTATTCAACACAACTCAAAATATAATCCCGGAACACGGATGTTACAATTGTTCACTAGCCAGAAGAGTCATATCTAATCAACATGAAATAAGTTCAAATCAGATATTGAATTTTGAATTGCTCTTGTAGATGGTTGGCCTCATATTTGGTAATATCTAATACTGTACTATAAGCTATCTTTACTAGGAAAAAACAACGTTTGTATAAATACAAAAATACCATATGCTGTGAGAAAATGGGTACATAACATAAAATGTGTCATAGCATGATGTGAGTGTGGAGTACTCTCAGTATATTAAGAACCTGATTATGACCCAAACTAGGGACTCATATTTTACATACATATATGTGAACAAACCATTTTACAAGACAAATAAGATGCATACGAAATGAAACCACCAAAAATATATTGCAACAAGCAATACTTTGTGAACTGGTACTAAATTGCATCAATGAAAGTATAATAGATCATCAAAATATCAATAAAAGTATACTGGATCTGGAGAGTCAGCCTATTAATTTAATTGATGAAAAAGTTAGAGTGAGATTTTGTACCTAAACCACCAAAAATGGAGAGAGAAGAATAAACAAACCATACACTACCTGCAACACAAATCGGCAATTCCCAATGTTAACAGGGCCAACATGAACAATTTCCAAAACTTGATCATAGGCTTTATCTTCCGCTGACCCTGCGTAGATAAGCTTCCACTCTAGATCTGTATCAAAACAAAGAAACACTATCTCAGAAGCTGAAAGATAGCATCATCCTTACAAGGATGCAATCATCACCAGCAATTACTAATATTAGCGAGCACAGAAACTGAACCAGTTGGTATCAGCCAAACTAAGCATATCTCGAATGATTATTCATTGCTAGAATCAGAGAGTCAACACAACACCTCCAAAGTATGAGGATACTAATTTAACATAAGAGCATAAAAGAGGTTTCTATTACCCCACGAAAGCGTTGTTTGAGCTCATACAAATGTAACCACACCGTAAGACAATGAAGTTAAAATTTAACCATCAATTCAAATCATATTTTGAACTCCAAATTAAAAACCTGAAATTTTTGTAGCATTATTCATAGATTATTCATTACTTCAATCGTTTTCCACATCAACCAAAGAAATATAATAACAAAATCGAACCAGTCAAACGTAACTATAGAGGAGGATGAGGGGTAAGTGAAAAGGTACCGTCTTTGAGAGAGGTCAAGCACTCGTAAGAAATCTTGAACTGGAAAGGGTTCACAAAAGGAGCTGGATTGTCCAAGACGGTGACGTTACTAATATTGATTGAGCTCACAGATTTCTGCAATTTGTTTTGCACAATTCAAAGAGATCAGCTTCTGCGTCAGGTCTTTCTCATGAGCGTTCGTGGAACAAGGAATCACTATTTCATTCGAAGGTAATTACCACCAACGTTTCCTCCCGCTTCCTCTTCTGTCCTTGCACCGACTTGCTACCCTTGCTCAGCTCCAGCGTCTCCTCGTTAAACAACTTTGACATAATAATATCGTTATACAAGGTAAGCATACACAATTCTAAAGTTTTGTTGACGGGTATAGATTTTCTGCAAGAGAAGGCTAGTATCAACTATTCCTAAAAAAACGTCCCTCTTATCAGCATTAATTACCATTATCATTACTAATATCTCTCTCGTAACTCCAAATTTTACAGGGCTATCAATTAGCCGTCAATACCCACTTTCTTGTACAGTTTATACTATTATATATATATATATATATATATATATATATATATATAACTTCACTTCTATATCTTCTCTTTTCGTATATAGTATATATATACACCTCTCTCTCTCTCTCTCTCTCTCTCTCCCGTTGATTCGTGATCACAAACCACTTAATGATGATGAAGTCGTTTTGCAAATTGGAGAATGATCAAGTATTTGGCAAAGAAGATCACTCATTTTCATTTCTAAACCACTCATCACTTTACTCTCATCATAGGTAAATTTAATTGGCTCATCATGCATGAGTGTTTTTAAACGTGTTTCTAGCTAGTAGTTCTTGATCCATGTTTTAATTGTTGTGTGTTCTTAATGCAGCGACTTAGCGAATCTTTTCTTCGGCTTAGAAGATGACTTTCCTCCTTCTGCCTCAAGCTTTCTGGCTTTACCTGATTATCTTCCTTCTGCCTCAAGCGTTCTGGCTTTACCTAATCTTGATCCTATCTCCATCGTATCTCTTGACGGTATGCATATATCAGTACATGTTGCACTTAATTATGTTTTGTTCTCATGGATTTTATGTGTGCACTTCTCATTCTTGTCGTTCTGTTTAAGCAGATTTACTTAGTGGGTACAGTTCTGTTTCATGGACCGAAGAAGAGTCGATGCTCGATTTTGATTTGGAGAAAAAGAGTGAAACCATCTCCACCAAAAAGAGGAGATGCAGAGAAGAATGTGTTTCTAGCTGTTCTGTTTGGAAGACATTGTCGAAAGAAATCATCTCATTGTACTTCTACAAGTCGATAACTCAAGCGGCTAAAGAACTTAACATTGGTTTAACTCTTTTGAAGAAGAGATGTCGCGAATTGGGTATTCAACGCTGGCCTCATCGTAAGCTCATGAGCCTGCTCCCTTAGGTCGACCTTGAATTTTTAAGATTGTTAATCCTATCTGTAGAATATGTTAAATCGACATTTGAAGTCCCGCGTCCTTCTCCTTGATAGAATTCTGCTACATTGTACAGACTGTATCCATCTCGTTCATCTTCTACTATCATATTGTGCAATATGATACATGCTCACATTATTTTTCCTATTTATGCCTTATCCAAAAAAAGTGCAGGATTTTTAACAATCGCAAAACGAGCTTGCAAGACTCCAAAAGCACATTCAACATCTTTTTTGGGCAGCTTCTTGACATTGAGCAAATAATGATGCTTTCAGGTCCTGTGGAAGTGAAATTAATTGGATGAATGTTGTTCATTTCAGATATATACCATTAGTGAGATAGTAACCCATATTGTAATGTCGTCAATTGACAAAGTAATCTACTCTCAGAGCTCGACCTTCTAATATGTCATCAAAATCTGGTGAACGGTCAAGAACATTGATATCATTTAAAGTACCTGGAGGACCAAAAAATGCATGCCAAATCCAGAGATCTTGCGACGCCACAGCCTCTAAAACGATTGTAGGTTTTCCATATCCATGAGAATACTGTCCTTTCCAAGCTGTTAGACAATTCTTCCATTCCCAATGCATACAATCAATGCTTCCTATCATCCCGGGAAATCCGCGTGCCTCTCCTTGATTGAGTAATCGTTGGAGATCCTCTGATGTAGGTCTTCTTAGGTACGTATCCTGAAACAAATATATAATTCCCTCCACAAAAGTTTCCAAGCATAGCATTGCAATGCTATCTGCGAGGCGGAGGTATTCATCCACCGCATCAACTACACATCCATATGCCAAAATACGAATGGCTGCTGTACACTTTTGTAATCCGTACACACCCAACCTTCCCGTAGCATCTCTTATTTGTTGGAAATATGGTACTTCATTCGATAGTGCATCAACAATACGTTTGAACAATGGCTTGTTCATTCGAAAACGAAGACGGAAACTAGCTTCAGAGTAAGTAGCATTTTCGCTGAAATAATCATTCCATAAACAAGTATTCCCTTCCTCGCATCCTCTTTCAATAAAAGCTCTTGGCCACCTTGAAGTAGTTGGTTGTTGATCATTGCCGTAATCATCTAGGTAATCTGGAAATAGATTATCAAAGTGTTCATCAAAAAAGTCATCAAACTCATCATCTAAATCTGGAGATGACATGTTCTTAGAAAAATTTAATTGATGATAAAAAAATAATGTAGCTGTTTGATGTTAAAAAAAGATTGTAGATGTTTGAGAAAGAATTCGGAAGAGAGATTGTTTGCAACTTAATTGGGAGCAGAATTGTTTTTTATGAAAAATAAGAAATGAGAGATTTTTTAAGAGAGAGTTGGGATGAGAAAATATTTGAAACTTGAGAATAAAGCAGACTGAATATGAGAGTTTTTACAATCAAGAGTAGCCGATTCTCGTTTGCTATATATACAAGTTTATTGAACAACTAAGTGGGGAAAGAAAAACACAAACATGTTTACGGGAAGGAAAAACACAAACGTTCTCACGGATGACATGTACGACAGACCAGAGACTTTTGTTCTCTTGTGCCGACGTGAGATCAAAAGGTTCAAGGGAAGAGCAGAACCACAGACCAGACAGTTTCGTTCTCTTGTGCCGATGTGAGATCACAAGGTTCACGGGAAGAGCAGAACGTAAACCTGCCGAGGATAAGCAAACAACACATAAGATAAGAATTAAAAACAAACAAAACTCAAGAAAATAAAACAAGAGCATAACCACTTAGCTGAAGTTATAAGAACAGAACCATTTATCTCGGGCTTTCTACGAAGGATAAAAAGAGAGTACTCAATAACCAAAGCCACACAATACAAATAAACAGAACCTATCCTGCAAATAAACAGCCAGACAATACAAATAACAAATGTGTCCTACATTGTATAAGATTATTCACTACTTATGTGCTTGTCCTGTTTTAGACTTGATGGTCTGACCACAACTTCTTTTGAAACATAACTGGAAATCTGATTTTGTTTCGACTCAACAACTTTTAAAGCATGAGATATCATTGATTAAGTCGATTCATCAACTAAACACAAACATTCACTAAACACAAACAATGATTTAAAACGATACATACAAAAAACACAAAACACAAACTTTAAGTAAACACAAAACACAAACTTAAACTAAACACAAAACACAAACTTTAGCTAAACACAACCATTAATTAAAAACTTTAACTAAACATGAAACAGTGGATTTGAGTAATTAATAACCAACTATCCTAACATCTCATCAATTAGCTTCTTTCTCAGGTTGATTTTAGACTCGGACAGATCAGTTCTACCGACTACACTCTCTAGAAGTCGTTATTTGGAAATTCTTTCTCTCGCAGCTATTTCTTTCTCCCTAATCCCCCACGCCTTCTCTAACTTTTGTACAGAATTAACCTCAGTTTCTGTACCATGACCACTTTTCTTTGCTTTCCTTTTTGATGCCTTTACACCTGCAGGGTGTTGATTAGCTTCTTCATCAACACGAGATGTTGTATTTGAACTGGAGGAATATGTGCCGCTCACATCAAGCTTTGTTGTTTTGGAGTTTTCAGGTCATCTCAAAGCATTAGAAGAACACCACTTCTGCTCATGGCAAAGCTCCCTCCAAGCATGCTCTTGAGAGAACTTCACTTTCTGATCATTGACGTACAACTCGTTTTCCATTTGAAGAACATCATCTTCTGACTGGCCACTGGTTCTCCAACTCGAAGCTTGGTTGTAGCTTCCTACAAACTTGTTGACACTCTCATTGATTTTTTTCCACCCCTGTTTACAATGACTGGCCCTTATCTTTGGTTTACCCGCTACTGCTTCACTCGCTCCATAGTAGAAAGCAATTCGCTCCCAAAAGGAACCACCCTTTTGCCCATTGCCCACGACTGATCTTTGCTGGTTTTTAACCAACCACTGATCAAAACAATATCTTCCTGGGCAGTCCATCGGATTCTAGTTTCCCTTGAGTTTTCATATACCTCTTTGACATCACTAAATTGTGTACTAAACTGAGGGATAGATGATGAGCTTATTTGAATAGGTGATGAGCTTTGCCGACTGCAAGTTGCGATTTAAAAACACAGTCGCTAAATTTAGCGACTGCTTTGCGATTGTTTTGCTACTCAATAGCTACTAAAATAAAACAGTCGCCTAATAGCCGCTAATTCGAGGCTAATGCATATTGTCGCATTGTGGTCGCCAATTTGCGACGAATTTGGCGATCAATTTAACAGTCGCCAAACGTTGCGACTAAACATCTACTCTTTAGCGACTGATGTATTTAATTTGGGCCTTAAACCAAATTTGGGGCGTAACAAAACGGCAAAAACCCAAATCGCATTCATCTTCATCCCCAAGAAAACCCTAATACCTCATTTTTCTTCTTCTGTTGTTTATTCCTCAAAACCCTAGATCTCCATTGCTCTCATTCGAGAAAACCCTAGATCTTCATCCTTGTCCTTGTATCTCTCAATTTTGATGGCTGGAGTAAAGAAGAGAGGAGGAGGAAGAACAAACCCCTCAAATCAAACCTCACAAACGACGAATCGAAGACCCACTACTCTTCCCAGCCAGTATGCCTTCACGCCGGCGAACCAGCGAGACCCAGACACTGATTCTCAGGGAATTCCTGTCCCAATCCTCCAACTTCTAGCGAGACCTACACCTAATTACGGAGACTATCCAACTCCGACAAATCTGTTCCAGAACTCGAGGAGCTTTCCTGGAGCATCCCTTTCCAGCGAAGCGCCAATCAGGCGTCCTTTTCCTCAACCTCTCGCCTCTCCGATGAATCCACCAGAATTCTCGAGTCAACTTCGTGAGTCTCCTTAACCTTCAGTCACGAATCATCATCGACAGTCTCCTCAAGTCTCAAATCTACCTCGACAGTCTCCTCATGTCTCAAATCATCGTTCACCCTCTTCTCAACCTCGAGCAGCCTCTGCATCGCATCATATTTCTTAAGCGCAAAACTCACATGAGGAAGAAGAAGATGAAGCTGATTTTGAGGATGACGGTTTAAGGGATTCAAATCTCTTAGCTGATGTACTCGCTTCTTTACATGCCATGCTTGTCCATCCAGGCCGTGAGTTGTATACCACTGTCCTCTCTCCCACATTAGAGTGTGGAAACACTTGGTAAGTTTATAATTTTTAGTTGGTTAAATTGATTAGAATTTTTATTGGATTGATTAGAATTTATAAGTTTGTTTGTGTTTGGAACACTTATGTTTGTGTTTGATTAGAATTTAAAGAATTTTGTACTTTTGATTTGTTTCTGTTTGAAGGTTTGTTTGTGTTTGATTCTAATTTTACTTTTGATTTGTTTGTGTTTAAAGGTTTGGTAAGGACAAGTCAAAACTTACGCGAAAGATTACAAAAGTGTTTACAAACAAGTTTGATGGGCCATATTACAGTTGGGGTTGTGTTTCTAATCAAAGAAGAGAAAGATACTTCTTTGAATTCGCGGTAAACTTCTACTCCTTTCAATTTGATTTCTGTATTTATAGTTTTTTTTTGGTTTTTTGATCACTAACACTAGTCTTCTTTTGTAGAAAACATACACCTGGGATCCCTCACTAGCCAAGAAAAGTTCTATGCCATTTGTCAAAACCGTATGAAAGACATGGTTTCCAAGGCGTCAGCTCAGCGAGATCAAGTGAAACCGACTTGGATTGAGAAAACTATTTGGAAAGAAATGTGTGACTATTGGAACACAGAAGAAGCCATGGCAAAGAGTGCAACCACATCAGCTGACCGTAATGGTCTTGGCCCTCACAAACATGTATCAGGGCCGAAGTCTTACTTACAAATTGAACAAGAGATGGTGATTTAACCTTTTAATTGTTTAATAAGTTACATCAGATGGTTTCTAACCTTTTCATTGTTTAATATTTACATCAGATGGTTCCTAACCTTTTCATTGTATAACTTTTCAGGAAGTAGAATTGGGAAGACCGCCAACTATTCCTGAAGTTTTCTTCAGGACTCATACCAAAAAAGATGGTACTTTTGTGGATAATAAAGCGCAAGCAGTTCGTGAAGCATATAAGAAAAAAGGGAAGCTAAGTTGGCTGCTCTGGATAATGACGAGTCTTCTGATGGTACTCCACGTTGATCAGAGCTATCTCACGAGGAGGAGGATGAGCTCTTTCTTCAGGTAAGTTTGCTTCTTTCTAATAAGTTATTATTAAGTTTTTCATTGTTAAGTAATTATGTTAACTTTTTCTCTCTGTTTTGTTATGCAGTCTACTTTCATAAGCGATAGAGGTACATACTTTGGAGTTGGAAGCCTAGTGAGTTACATCAACGGGAAGCGGAAGTTCCCTGGAAGCTCTTCTTCTTTCACAAGCCTGCAACAACAGCTAGAAGAAGCTAACCGCAAAATAGAGCAACAAGCAGCTCTACAAGCAGAGCGTGAAGCTGAAGCTTCACGGGTTGAAGCTGAGGCTTCACGGGTTGAAGCTGAGGCTTTACGGGTTGCATCTGAGAAACAAGCAGAGATCAAACGCTTGGTGAGCTTCCTCAAGACTAACCCAAACTATGTCTCCTTCCTCGAGTCTCAAACCAATGACCCCGACCCTGCTGATGTTCAAAGTTAGGTTCCTTCACTATCCCTCCTTCACTCATGACCTTAAAAAACTTTTGTAATGGTTGTACTTGTACTCCTTGAATGGTTGTTTGGATGTTTTCTAGAACTTATGTATGTTGAAACTTATATCTATTTTTATTTTCATGTGTGTTATGTTTTAGTTATAGTTTTATTAATCAGGTTTGGTATTACAAAATCAAATAATTCAATTTTACCAGATTTAAAAAAAAAAACCTGATAAATCGATAATTAAACCTACACAAATAAGTCGTAAAACAGTCACCAAAACGTACACAAATCAGTAACCAAAACAGTCGCAAATGAGTAACCAAATCAGTCGCTAAAGCGTTGTAATTCAGTCGCCATCTTTAGCGACTGTTCGGCGAGGGAACAACGACCAAACCTATCAGTCGCCAATTAGTAGCTTCGTGTCGACTCTTTAGCGACTGATTATTTTAGCGACGCTCTATTTAGCGACTACGTACATCAGTCGCCAATCAGTCGATACTAGGTAGTTTGCGACTGTATAGTGACTGTGTTTGTAGTCGGTAATTCCATGTTTTCTTGTAGTGACCTCTTGTTGGCTAGTCAAGAGGTCTATAAAGTTTAGAGAAAACCTATATGAATTGCTAGAATCCATACCCAGTCTATGAAAGATGGAGAGAAGATTAATTGGCTTGAGGGATAGAGAACCATAGAAGCGACATAAATAGAAAATCTCCAAGACCATTTAAACCTTGAATGAGAAGGAAGAGTTTGGTAGTTGGGTATATGGTAAAGCTGTTAGGTAAGGTTTAAAAATGTGTTTTGTGTTTAAGTTTGATAACAAGCAATCAATGACAACTACCAAGCATTGAGTAAGTGCTTCACTACCAAGCATTGAGTAAGTGCTTCACTACCAAGCATTGAGAACTAATTCACAATAAGTGTTTAACTATTACAAGTACCTACCAATTTGTGTTGAAGTGTGACAAAAGAAGGTATCAATGTCAACAACAAAGCAAGACTTCAAGCAAGACTTCAAGCAAGACTTAAAACATACCCATAAATAAAGTAATACCTTTTTATTCTACAAACAAGACTTAAAACATACCCATAAATAAAGTAATACCTTTTTATTCTACAAACAAGACTTAAAACAAGAAATCAATGTCAACAATCAATCGGAAATCAAACAGCTTACTACCATTTTACAATACTACAAATCAAACAAGAAATCAATGTCAACTATCAATCGGAACTTGTAAAAAATCTCTTTAATGTTACCTTCTATGAGAAGCAGCGATGAAAGCATCAAATTTAGGACAAGCGATGGTGGCACCGAGAAGCAGAGCTCCAACTACTAAACCCGCAACTTCGTTTGATGTTAAGCTATACTTGAAGAAGAAAGTAGTTTCTATTACATTAGTTATCATGGTTCTACATCTACTTAGAAAGTTATTACAATCTAGTTTCAACAATTATGTGAACATATTAAAAACAAATTAATCAAGATGTCAACTGTCAAGCAAAGGTAGTGCCTTCTCATATAAGGAGCAGTTGGATATAAAATCAAACCTGAGGAACGAGTTGACGCTTTGGTTCCCTGACTGATTTCAGAGGAGACTGTAGAGAAGAAGGGATAGCCTTTTGTCGGGGTGCTGGATTTAGGATCATCAATCAAAGACTTGACCTGCATAAAAACATCACACACAGATGAATTGCCAATGAACAAAAGAAGAAGAAGAAGCAGAGGCAAAGGGAATAAGGATACAAGTAGCGAAACAAACCACAACGACAAAACCAAAAAAAAATTCCGGAATTCAACAAAAGCAGCTCTTACCAAATCGATGAGACCTCTCATATACAACAAGTTCTGCTTTCAATTAAAAAAAAAGTACAAAAAACTTTAGGATTGAAGTCGTGGAAAATAAAAAGAGAAAAGTAGAATACTTGGATCGAATCGAAGAAGAAGACGACGAGGCGAGATCTCTTTCTCGAGTGTATTCATCAACCGATCTCGATAACGTCTCAGGAAGAAGAAGACGACGAGGTGAGATCTATTGTTTTTGGAAACCGATCAGAACTTCCATCGTTTTGATTTCGTGTTTCATCGTTTTGATTTTGTCGAAAGAGAGTGAGAAGAAAAGGAAGAAAAGATTAAAAAAAAAACAATACTTAACCAATAAACTAATGGCACATATGGGGTCTCTGAGTTTAAAGTCGAACTTCAAACCACTATTTCCAAACCATCTCCAATCCATCCCAAACTCTTCTAAACGCTTCAGAAACATATGGAAACAAGAAAACAACCAACCCAAGCAAGTAAAACACCACAAACGACATAGAACAACCAAAACAAAAGAGATCTCGGGCTTAGATCAGCCATGGTCAAACACTCACCTCTTTTGGAGGAAGATCTGGCTCAAAAACAATGGAATCAACACCTTAAGAAGCTTCTCCTTTGTTCCCAACAACAACACTCCCTTCCACAGCAACAGATCTCACCAAAAACCACCAAGAACAAGCCAAAAACTCTTAACTCACTGATAACTCTATATTTTACCATCTTTTAGCATGAATTTATCTCCTGTTTTGCATTTTTTAGAGTTAGTTTTAGCACATTTATGTCTTTTATTCTCAGTTTTTGCATTAGGATAGAATTTGCATTGCATTTGCATATTTGTGTGCATAAACAGGTGAATTAGGTACTTTGGAAGCACAAAGGAGAAGTTGTGATTAAAAGGGGACATCTAGCAAGGGAATAAGGCTCAAAATAGGAGAAAAGCAATCACTCGACAATGGATTCGAGCACACTCGACCGTTTGCCAAAGAACACTCGGTCGGATTCAAAACAAGTCCCTTAAAGATCTACCCGTATAAAGATCTGCCGTTGGCATTCAGCTTCCAGGTTCTTCACAAAAGTTGTAGACAACCGAGTTAGAGTTCCAATTCCGGTGGTATCAGGCCGATCAGAGTTATGGTGCCAAAGTTATCCCGAATTTATTGAACAGATATCATCCCAAATCGAGGACTCGACCGTTGGAAGAAGCCGGAGAAGAGGTCACTCGACCGAGCACATGGTCGATTTGTGAGCCGCCTCTCTATTTTGTCTCCTAGCTAACTAGGGCTTCCTTTCTTTTCTATAAATAGGTCTCTTAACTCTGGCCACAGAACAATCTCGTTTTTTTAGGTCTAGCCACCAAAAATTGTTATCTTCATAACTTTTGATCCTTTAAGTATTTTCATTTGATTTCTTCTACAAAGTTGCTTATTTTATCATCATCTTTATGATTATGTATGTTTCATCAATTTCTGGGTTTGTGTTCTTACATCTCATTTATTAGATTCTGAGTAGAGATAGATTCTTAAGGATGGGTTAGATTGGTAGAGAACTTAGTCTGTTTAGGATTGGTTAAGCTTGAATCCATAAAATCCTTTCTAGATTAGATATGCTCTATGCTATTCTTATACTGAGAAGGTAAGGATAGATCTTAAGCTTCTTAGCATCAAACCAATGTCTAAGTTGCTAGATAAAGCTAAGTCTAGAGATTATCATGAAGCATGCTAAGAGATTAGATGTTTAAAGTGATTTTTGACATTAATGATCTGATTCTTAAAGCCTGTTTAGTATGGTTTCACCAATGAGAGTTGGGTTAGGATGTTACTAAACTTGATTACATCTGTCATGAGAGTGGATTGGTAAGCCCTTAAGATCATTGTCTAAGGATTAGCTCTTTGTTGATTGAGTTTTGTTAAGCAACCTAGATAGATTAAGTTTAATACCAACCAATAATTCCCATCCTTTGGATCTATTTGCTACTTGTTTTCTTCTGCAATTACTTGTCTTTTTCTGCTTTATTGTTTCTGCTTTTAGTTTTAAGTTTAATCTTCTATTCTGCATCACTCGACCTTGGTTCATACCATGCTCGATCGAGTGCTAGGTCGAGCACCAGTTTACTTTCTTGTTTATGCATTGTTCTGTTCTAGTTTGTTCTTGTTTATTTCCTATTATAATTTAGTTTTCATCCTGTTTATTTACTGCTTTTTGTTACTCTTCCTTATTTATATTCTGCACTGCTTTCATTTATTTATCTTGCATTTAGTTTCTGTTTAAGTACTTTACATTTTGCATTTTACATTTCTGTTTCATTAAGTTCGTAGAATACCACCCCATATCTGAATTGGCTTAACTTGTACTATCTTGATTGCATCTTTTGTGATTAGCATAATCCCATTTGGATTGACACCTTAAGTACTACAATGCATAAGGTTAATTGAATCTACTAGGATAGAGACACCAAAATCCTAGTATCAATTTGGCGTCGTTGCCAATTGGGATCTGTTTTGCTATATTTAAGATTTCAAGATGTGCTAGATTAAGTTCTGTTACTCTCTACTTTGTTCTATGGGAAGAGAGGGGACCTCATCACCTCTCTATGACCTCTCATAGCATTAAAGTATGTCAAGTCAAGCTTAGAGACTTTAAACAAGCTCACTAGGGAGGAAGTCCCTAAGGTATCCTTGTATATACTGGTTTAAGTTTTTGTTATTTTGATCTTGTTTTAGTGTTTTGGTGGTCAGGGAAGCAAGAGAGTTTAATCTTATCAAGAAAGGAAGGATCAGAGACCAACTCGACCAGCCCACTCAACCGAGCGCATGTCCGGGTATGAGATCGAGTTCCCCCTTCTCCAGCAGCCTTGAGGTACCAATTTCACCTAATCATTGTCTATACCATTGCATTCCATGTTTTTATCTTGTTTCTGGATTCTTAAATCCTCTTTCAAATTTCTCTTACACAAGGGACTGTGTAATTTAAGTTTGGGGGAGGGTTTGAGATGACATTTGATGTTGTTTTCTGTTTTCTTATTTCAAATTTTTAGCATAATCATACAAGCTTCTGCATTGCATCTAAGGCATAGAAAAACCATAAAAATTTGAAATTTTTTCAAAAAAATCTTTACAAAAACAGAGTGTTCATGTAGTTGCATTGCATTCTAGGATTGTCTTTAGTATATTGCATATAGGATTGTACATATGCATTGGGGAACAATGATTAAACCTACCATGTTAGAAGTAGATTCTTAGGATTGAACCCACAGCCCTCATTTATATTTCTTTGTTGCTAGTTCAGTCTTTGGAAAAAAATGAAAAATCTATGTTTAAAGCATTGTGTCATTTGAAAGCATCTCCTTCTTGTGTGAAACTTTCTTGAACATTTTTTTGCATCTCTATAATATTGGACTTTAATATAATCATTAAATATCTTGCTTATGGACTATGAATGCTAGCTCATGGAACTTTGAATTGGGTTAACATTCTCTTTTTACCACTCTATTCATTTAACCCAATCTCTTGTCATACCTTGAAACCCCAGCCTTTTCTTTCAAGCCTTGTACTGATTTTTTTAGAGTGAGACCTCTTTGTTGATAATGCTATAGGATGTGGAATCTTGAGAGTATTGAGAACGACAAAGAACTGGCTCTTGCTTTAGCTAGGTTTAGAATCATTAGAACTAGCCAATAAGATTGGTTTTGAAAGAAATAGGTGGTTAGAATGTTGATTTGGGTTCAGGTTTGGGAACAACAGAGAATAAGAAGGGAAAGAAAGGTTTACTTGGTCAAAAGAAAGAAAAGAAAGGTCTCTAAGGTTAAGTTTGGTTATAAGCTCTAAGTCTCAAAGAAAAGGTATAGAAAGTATTGTTATAATTTCCTAGAATCAAAAAGAAAAGAGTAAAGAAAAGTTAAATAAGATTGGGAGTATAGCAAAGAAAGAATAAGAAAGAGAAGGAGCTAGTGTTTAAAATGAACAGTAGCTTTAGAGATATACAAAAAGAATAAGACCAGAAGTTACAAAAAGGGGTTCAAGAGATCAAAGTTTGAGTTTTTGGGTAGAAAATAAAGAAAAGAAGGATGAGAAAAGGGTAGAAAAGCTTCTAGGTGGGTAGAACATCAAGAGCTAAGCTTTGTATGCCTAAATTGTTCTCAGTCTTAGATTGGTTTCACAACTGTCTAGTATTCCTTCTTGTTTGAGATTTAACCACCCTAAAAACACCATTATCAGCCTACCTTCAAAAGCCTTACCCTTAAACCAATTGAGCTTGATTCATGTTCCATTTGCAAGGTTACACTAAACACTTTAATGAATGTGAAAGACATGTTCAATGGGATTGCAAGTCTTTACTAATAGATAGGAGTTGAACTAGAATGGTGCATTGTGATAAGCTTAGGAAAATATTTGTAAACACTTTGACTGATTCTTTGCACCATTGAATTGCATTTAAGGGCTGTGGTTTGAATCCTTTGTTATTTCTCTTTGTTTATGAGTTCCCATCTTCAAACTTCTCTTCCTTCTTATGTCATGATTGTTTGCTTGAGGGCAAGCAAAGACTAAGTTTGGGGGAGTTGATAACTCTATATTTTACCATCTTTTAGCATGCATTTATCTCCTGTTTTGCATTGTTTAGAGTTAGCTTTAGCACATTTATGTCTTTTATTCTCAGTTTATGCATTAGGATAGAATTTGCATTGCATTTGCATATTTGTGTGCATAAACAGGTGAATTAGGTAATTTGGAAGCACAAAGGAGAAGTTGTGATCAAAAGGGTACATCTAGCAAGGGAATAAGGCTCAAAATAGGAGGAAAGCAATCACTCGACAATGGAGTCAAGCACACTCGACCGTTTGCCAAAGAACACTCGGTCGGATTCAAAACAAGTCCCTCAAAGATCTACCCGTATAAAGATCTTCCGTTGGCACTCAGCTTCCAGGTTCTTCACGAAAGTTGTAGACAACCGAGTAAGATTTCCAATGCCGGTGGTATCAGGCCGATCGGAGTTATGGTGCAAACGTTATCCCGAATTTATTGAACAGATATCATCCCAGATCGAGGACTCGACCGTTGGAAGAAGCCAGAGAAGAGGTCACTCGACCATGCACTCGACCGAGCACATGGTCTAATTGTGAGCCGCCTCTCTATTTTGTCTCCTATCTAACTAGGGCTTTCCTTCTTTTCTATAAATAGGTCTCTTAACTCTGGCCACAGAACAATCTCGTTTTTTTAGGTCTAGCCACCAAAAATTGTAATCTTCATAACTTTTGATCCTTTAAGTATTTTCATTTCATTTCTTCTACAAAGGATCTTATTTTATCATCATCTTTATGATTATGTCTGTTTCATCATTTTCTGGGTTTGTGTTCTTACATCTCATTTATTAGATTCTGAGTAGAGATAGATTCTTAAGGATGGGTTAGGTTGGTAGAGAACTTAGTCTGTTTAGGATTGGTTAAGCTTGAATTCCATAAAATCCTTTCTAGATTAGATATGCTCTATGCTATTCTTATACTGAGAAGGTAAGGATAGATCTTAAGCTTCTTAGCATCAAACCAATGTCTAAGTTGCTAGATAAAGCTAAGTCTAGAGATTATCATGAAGCATGCTAAGAGATTAGATGTTTAAAGTGATTTCTGACATTAATGATCTGATTCTTAAAGCTTGTTTAGTATGGTTTCACCAATGAGAGTTGGGTTAGGATGTTACTAAACTTGATTACATCTGTCATGAGAGTGGATTGGTAAGCCCTTAAGATCATTGTCTAAGGATTAGCTCTTTGTTGATTGAGTTTTGTTAAGCAACCTAGATAGATTAAGTTTAATACCAACCAATAATTCCCATCCTTTAGATCTATTTGCTACTTGTTTGCTTCTGCAATTACTTGTCTTTTTCTGCTTTATTGTTTCTGCTTTTAGTTTTAAGTTTAATCTTCTATTCTGCATCACTCGACCTTGGTTCATACCATGCTCGATCGAGTGCTAGGTCGAGCACCAGTTTACTTTCTTGTTTATGCATTGTTCTGTTCTAGTTTGTTCTTGTTTATTTCCTATTTAATTTAGTTTTCATCCTGTTTATTTACTGCTTTTTGTTACTCTTCCTTATTTATGTTCTGCACTGCTTTCATTTATTTATCTTGCATTTAGTTTCTGTTTAAGTACTTTACATTTTGCATTTTACATTTCTGTTTCATTAAGTTCGTAGAATACCACCCCATATCTGAATTGGCTTAACTTGTACTATCTTGATTGCATCTTTTGTGATTAGCATCATCCCATTTGAATTGACACCTTAAGTACTACAATGCATAAGGTTAATTGAATCTACTAGGATAGAGACACCAAAATCCTAGTATCACTCACAAGCTCTCTCTTTTCTCTCTTTTCTTTCTACAAGCAGCGACAAAACACTCCAAACCCTCGACTTGGGTCGTTCCTCCGCTTAAATAAGTAGTTTGGACCACCCAATTAAATCAAACCAACCCAAAATCGACAATTTAAACAATCGGGTCGAACCAGAAATTGCTGATGTTAATCGACATTCCCCCTGGTGTCGATCGACACCCACCCCCAAAACGCAAATTTTTGTTCGCGGATGTTACCAATTCTCCCCACCAACAAGGATTTGTCCTCAAATCCCGCAGCACCGTCCACCGTCAACAAAGCCCGCATGTCCTCCGACCGGACTGAACACCGTCAGCCAAGGTTTCCCGTGGAACTGTAGCAACAGCATGTACACCTTCGAATGAACCCCCAAGGTCTCCCTCTATCAAATATACTCACATCCTAGGCGTTATTTGCTCACAACTCAGTGCTTCCCCCGTCCGCGATCGCAACCATGCTGGCTCAGGGTGACGAATCATTCTGGCTCGCTATCAGGCTAACCACCTTAAGCTACAGCATTCAGGAAGTCACTCACACCCACTCCCTCCGCTCTCAAGTCGTAACCCACGAGACATACCGGCTCACTGCCGAGCGGCGGCTCACAGCTACGGTATCCAAGGAGTCTCAAAATCCTGCTCTTGGTTCGTCACCCTAAAGCACGCTCTCGGATCATCATCCAAAGCAAACATCAAAATCCTGCTCTTGGTTCGTCACCCTAAAGCACGCTCTCGGATCATCATCCGAAGCAAACATACCACTCACTCTCTGGCCACATAGTCCATCGAGGTATCGGTATCACATGAGTTGGGCTCACACGGCCTTGACCAAACGAGTCTGATGCCATCGAATATCTCCCGACTAGATCTACCTCAACACTTTCTATTTCTGAAAACTTCCATTTTTAGAAACTTCTATTTTTAGAAAGCTTCCACTTTTAGGAGTGCTCCTTCACGGAAACTCATATCCCGAACACCACCTCATCTTGGTACTTAGTCGCACAAACAACCACCCCTAAGCGACCAAGTATCAAGAGAGATGGGCTGGAATACTTCATTCCCGCTCTAGCCACGGACTACAACTTGGACCAGGCTAGACAAGCTCGAGTCGCTGCCTGCTTCTTAAAACACTTCTTAAACCTTGCCTTCATCCTTGCCTCTGGTTCCCAAGTCTGCTCCTCTACACCATCACAGTCCCATAGGACTCTCATCAAAGGAATCTTCTTCTTCCAAAGTTCCTTGACTCTCCTCTCGAGCTCCCTCAACGGTCTCGCCTCCAAAGTCATGTTGGGCTGAAGATCCTCAAGAATCTTAGCCAACAAATGATCACCCTCGTGAAGACACTTCCTCAGCCTCGATACATGAAACACCTTGTGGAATGCACGCATAACCTTAGGCAACTCCAGCCTGTATGCCACTGTCTCACCCGCTCAACCACTCTGAACAAACCCATGTACCTTGGACTCAACTTAGTCTCTGCCAATGACCTGTTTGGACCCCGCAACATGGCCATCTTGAGGTACACTCTGTTACCTCTTATTAGCATCACTCCTCTGCCGATCTTGAGCCTCCTTTATGTTCATCTTAAGAACCCAGATCTTCTCCGAGGTCTCCTGAACAAAGTCCGCACCATATGTACTCCTCTCCCCCACCTGAGTCCAGCATAACGGTGTACGACATGGCCTCTCGTACAACGCCTCATAAGGAGCCAGGAGTCATCCTAATACTAGCCTGGTAACTGTTGTTGTAAGAAAACTCAACCAATCTCAAATGATATGCCCAATGAACACCCTAGTCTAGCACACACATCCTCAGAAGATCCTCCAAAGTCTGGATCGTCCTCTCCGACTAACCGTACGTGTGAGGATGATAGGCTGTACTCATATGCACCTTTGTGCCCATCCTTGCATGAAACGCCCTCGAGAACACCACAGTGAACTTGAAATCTCTATCAGCCACAATACTAGCAGGCACACAATGCAATCTGACTATCTCCCTCACATACTTCCTAGCCAAAACCGTTGCTCTATTAGTTTTCTTGATGGCCAGAAAGTGTGTAGACTTAGTCAAATGGTCTACGATGACCCAAATCGCATCAAACGTCCTCGACATAGGATATCCCACCATGAAGTCCATCATGATCATATCCCACTTCCACTCTGGAATGGGTAAACTCTGCAATAATCCACCAGGAATCTGGTGCTCATCCTTCACCAGCTGGCAGGCGTCACACTTTGCAACCCAATCGGCTACATCCTTCTTCATCCCAACCCACTGATAATACCGCTTGAGGTCATGGTACATCTTCGTCTCCCTGGATGAATAAAGAACTTCCTTGAATGAGCCTCTCTCAGTATCTCCTGCCTCAGACCATCATCATTGGGCACACAGACCTGACCATGCACTAGGATAGTTCCATTAACAAAGACCTGATACTCTGAACCTGCAGCCTTAGAGGCATTCCCCAGCCCAACATCACTCTCCTAAGCTAACCGCACTCTGCTCAACAATTTCGCTCGATCAACTGCCTCCAAACACAAAGGCTCCTATGAGATAGCACACAGCCTCAATGCACTAATCTCACCCACTAACGCCTTCATATCATGCTCCTGAGCCGAAGCCGCCCGCTCTCGACTCAAAGCATATGCAACCAGATTAGCTTTACCAGGATGGTAAGCTATGTCCAGATCATAGTCCGCTACCAACTCAATCCAACGCCTTTGCCTCAAATTCAGCTCAGGCTGAGTGAAGATGTACTTCAAGCTCTTATGATCTGTAAATACTTGAACCTTCCCGCCATAAAAATAAGACCTCCAAATCTTCAGGGCAAAAACCACTTCTGCGATCTCCAAATCATGGCTAGGGTAATTGTCCTCATGTTTCCACATCTGCCACGAAGCATAGGCTATAACCTTCCCCTGCTGCTTCAGTACACAACCCAATCCAACCCTAGAAGAATTGGAAAAACAACATAAGGCTCGTTCTACTCTGGCAGTGCTAACACCGGCGTGGTAGTTAGCATCTTCATGAGGATTGCAAAACTCGCCTCACACTCTGGTGACCACATAAGTGAAACCTCCTTTCCTATAAGCTTAGTCATCGGTTGTGCCATACTCGCAAAACCCGGAATGAATCTCCTGGAGTAACTCGCCAACCCCAGGAAACTCCTATTCTCAGTGGCACTCTGCAGTCTCGGCCACTTCCTGATGGCCTGAATCTTCTCGGGATCCACCTAAACTCCATCTACAGAAATAATGTGATTCAAGAACCCTATCTCACGCTGCCAGAAACTGTACTTACTCAGCTTAGCAAACAACTTCTGCTCCCACAGCTTCTCCAGAACTACTCTTAGATGTATTGCATGCTCCTCAAGGCTCTTGGAATATACAAGGATATCGTTGATGAAAATGATGACAGACACATCAAGAAACTCGTGAAATACGCTGTTCATCAATCTCATAAACAAAGCTGGCGCGTTTGTCAAACTGAACGGCATCACCACGAACTCATAATACCCATATATCGTCCTAAAGGCAGTCTTCCACACATACGCCTCATGTATCAGAAACTGATGATAACCCGATGCTAAGTCAATCTTGGAAAACCAAGTAGCACCCCTCAACTGATCCAACAACTCATCCATCCTCGGGAGAGGGTACTTGTTCTTTACAGTGACCTAGTTCAAACCCCGAGAGTCGATACACAAGCGGAAATCCCCGTCCTTTTTCTTAACAAACAACACCGGTGCGCCCCACGGTGAACAACTAGGACAGGTGAATCCCTTGCTCAAAAAATCCTCCAGCTGCTTCTTCAGCTCTGCAATCTCTGCTAGGGCCATCATGTTGGACACCTTAGACAAGGGTGTTGTCCCTGGTTCCAACTCAATCATGAAGGGATCAGAACGAGATGGTGGTAACCCCTACAACGACTAGAACACATCCTCAAACTCCTCCACAACCCAAATACCTCTAACAGAAGAATGCCCTACCGACTCCGACATCAAAATCGTAAGCAAGTAGGCCTCACGCCCCTTCTCAATCATCTTCCCGTCCTGCACAGCCGAGATCACGAGACTCCCCGAAGTCGGTCTCACCCCCTCAAAAACCAACTTCCCCTCTAGACACTTAAAGACCATTCTACCCCTGTAACAGTCCAGATGGACCTTTGACAATGCAACCAATCCATCCCCAAGTTGACATCATACAACTCCACAGAACTGATAATCAAATCCGCTGGCCTCGACTCTCCTGCAATCTGAATATCCACATCCCTCACGCAGCCAAGGACTCTCAGAAACTTGCCTCCCACAACTCTGACAACCCCTGCACACTCCTAGGGATCTCCTCTGATATTAGCAATCTCTGCGCACTCTGGAGTAATGAAGCTATGGGTAGCTCCAGAATCAAAAAATATATGGGACGTAAACCCACCCACCAACAAGGTCCCTACACAAACTTCATGTGTTGAGAACCTAACATTCTTTCACAAGCAAAATAAACATAAAATCTGAACTATTGAATTGACCAAGTTCGAGTCTCAGAAGTTATACATGTGATCACTTTTTCCCTGGTGCCACGGTATCCACATTCAAGTACACACACGGCATTGGCTCGATCCATCCCACCGGCTGCACACCAAGCTGCACTCCTGGCTGGCCTTCAACCTCCACCGTTGCTACTGACATCTTCTGTAACTTGGGACAACGAGGATTAAGTAGACGACGACGAAGAAAATGGAGTCGCATGGGATGGAGAAACAGAGAGCAAACTCCATGGATTTTAAGAACGATGGGAGATTGATGGGATTTTGAATTTTGTTGGGCCTATCTAAGCTCGACCATGTGCAGGCCAGTTTTCGTCATCTGCAATTACAGCTGCCAAAGTCAAAGCCCACACCCAATCTTCTTCTTCCTCGATGAAAGGAGATGAAGGTTTGAAAAAAGGGAAATCTTCTTCACATAAAACCACATCTCGTGACACAACAAAATTATTGTATCTCAATATCATATAATCGCCATGCCTTCTTACCGTATGGGTAGCTGACAAAGATACATTTCTGAATTCGAGAAGAAAATTTGTCTCCTTTTTGAGCTTGAGTGTGAGTGTAACACAAACTCTTAAATACCTTGATATGATCATAATAAGGAGCAGTGTAGTGACCCGTATCAAGGAATATCAACCTGGAGAACAATTTTGCTAGAAAGGACCCGGAAAAGACGTGGGAATAAGGAGAAGGAAAAATAAACGAGAACCACCATGAGAGTTATGGAGAAAAATCTATAAGTCGGGAAGTTGCCAAGGATCAAGGATCGTGGTGTATGACGGAGCCAATAAATAGAATGACCGATGAAATAAGGGGGAACTTGAGTAATAAGTTGTGGAAACAAAGGTGGAACCATCGTGAGAGAATCAAGAAAGGATGAAGAACGGACATAGAAATTTACATGTCCGAGTACCAATGAACCGGCCAAGGTACCAAAGGACAGTCGCAGGTAATTCATGGTACGTACCAAGCACGTTGGGACAAGAGGAAGGTTGAGTAAAGGAGATAACTTCGACAAGGAAACCGAACTAAGGAGATAAGATCGAGGAAATTTATCTAAGGCTGTACCAAGCCGGACATTGTGTACCATACAGACAGGAAAGGACCGTACGGACCGTAGTCGAGCCATATGAACCGTGGGTACCAAGCGTACAGGAGAGTGAGAATAAGTTATGCGTTGCCACATGTTTAAATTTGATTGGCCAAAACAAATAAAATATTGGAGAAATTCCAAGAGTCTTGGGCGAGTGAGGGTTGTGCACTCGCGAAAGTGGGCGTCACGCGCGCGTCATTGGCTACGCATCCAACACGTGGTGATGCATGCTCCGCTCTCCTCGCCAAGTGTTGCTTCTCTTCTTCCTTGTGTTGCATGCGATGGAGGATGAGACTTGCCTATAAATACACTCTCTTGGCTTCATTTTCAACCCAAACCAAAACAAAAACTCTCTCAAACTCTGCCCAATTTTCGAGTGATCTTAAGAGAAGTTTGTGAGATTTTCCAATCAAGAGGAGGAAGAGAAGGGGAGTTCGCCGGAGCTAGAGGCTGAAAGGGAAGCGAAGCGCTGTCGAATTTGCGGTGTGGTGGAGCTCGACTCACTCAGATCCTTGCTTAAATCACTGTGAGTTGCGGTTTTGTGTGTGTTGGAGGGTGCTTGAGCTTGGTAGCTCATGCATCTCTCTTTTTTGTTTGTGTATTGCATGTTTTTCTTGTTAGATCTACATGTCCACTAGGTTAAGGTTTAAGAGTAGATCATCATGCATTCATTCATTTAAGTGCATGTGATCTTAAGGTGTTTTAACATGAGCATGCATGTTTGAAAGATGGAGGTGCAGTCAGATCTAGATGAGATCTTGAGATGAGAAATTGACTTGCATTAAAAGAAATGATGGAGTTTACATGCAAGGTCAGATCCGAAAAGGATGATCATGCATGCTTATTTTCATGAATTTAAACCGATTAAAAGGAGTAAAAATGAGGTGATATGATGAATTAAAATGCAATAATTTTCTTGCATAATTTTTGGGTTAAAAATGAGTTGCATGCATGTTAAAAAGGGTGGAAAATTTTGTGAGTCTCACATGCATGTTAAAGAAATATATTTAAGAAATTATGCATAGTATTTTCTTGTGCATATAATCGATTGCATGCATGTAGATGTGCTTAAGTTGCTTGAATAATTATTTCTTGCATCTTAAGAATTTTTGGGTGATTTTCTTGCATGCATTGCTTGATTCTTGCTTGAAATATTTTGTATATTTTTGAGTACTTAATTCTTAGTGTCGTAGACTTAAAATTAGTACTTGTTTAGCTAGTTCGCATGTGTCATGTTGGACTAGTAACCGACTTATGTCTCCAAAGAGAATGAGATGGTCCGGCGAGTGAACCTTTGTGGTCTTGTGGCAAGGACAATCGGTGTCTAGCAAGCTACTAGCCTAATCTATTGCATGATCGATGCATTTGTGTGGTGAACCGGTTGGTAGCCTTTGGTTTCAACGCGGAGTGCGTATGAGGGGATGGGACAGAAGATCATTGGGCCCTAGGTTTTGTGTGTGTGGAAGAGTCTAGTGTGTACAAATTGTTGTTACATCACTAGTAATTTTACCCTTTGAGTTTTGGGAGTTGAGTTGTGATGGCCTATGGTGGCTTAGTGTCTAGAAGTGCCTAGTGTCTGGTCATTTCTAGTTTTTTTTGCATGCTTGCTTGCATGTGTGTTTGCCTGCTTGTTATCGCTTCCGCATTGCGTGTTGTTGTGTGTTATTTGGGGGTAGTCGTGTTGGGGTAGTTGGAATGGGAATTACTTGTTATAGAGTCACCCAAATCACTGAATAATCTTAGATTAGTTATTCCTTTCCAATGTGATTAACGTATAAAAAGGTTAAATGTGTTAAAATAAGTTATGCTTGAAAAAAATGTTAAAATTAGTGTTCACAGAAATAGCAACACACAATACGGGATAAAACAATGAATCTGCAGAAACCTATGAAGGCCTCGATCGCCTCAACCACTGGAATTGTGTTTGCATCTTTCACGTTGTTAAAACATTTTCAGTTTTCATAAAATATTTTTTGTAAATGCCAGACGAAAATGGAAGCTACGCATAGCCTTATTCTAACAAAGAAAGTAAAAGGAGGAAGACTAATTGCAAAAAACTTCCAGAGAAAATCAAACTACAAGATTGATATCCAGCAAGGAAGCATACCACAAAAGCTCGCCACCATTGTCACATATTGCACAAACAGACTCAAAAAAATCATCGTCTTCATCATCATATTCATCTTCATCGGAAGCAACAAGATTTGTAAAGACAGTCTTAGGAAAAAAGTTTGAATTGAAGTCTGAACTAATCTTCTTATTATATAAAGTTGGGTTTTCAAATTAGCCATTAACATGATCATGACACGTGTCAAGTAAACTGATGAGATGTTAGCACGTGTCAAAAAATTATTATTTTTCAAAACAGCTAATTAAGAAAATAACATTAAATCTAAATAAAATTTACATGTTTATATCTAAAAAATTTCTAAATCAAAAAAGAAAATTAACAAATCTAATCTATTTTCCATTGTACGTTACTTATATTATACGTATTTTCTCAATAAGATTTTGACATGTATAAACAAAAAAGTAATTCACTAAGCATGTATATTATTACTAATAAATAAATAGTGAATAACAAATTTAAAAAGAATAACATAAGTTATGTCAAAAGAATTATTTTTTTTTGAAACATAATAGGATAGCTAATTAAGAAAATAACATTATATCTACAAAACATTACATGTTTATATCGAAAGCTTTGATCTTTGATTTTTTTTCTGATATAATTTTGCCGATCTATTGTGTGGGTCTTTGATTCGTGCGAGATTTTCAATGGAAGCTATCAGATGCAATGAAATGAAATTGAAGTATATAATGCCCGCTAATTTAATCGAGGATGGAGACACTGATGGAGGTTCCAAAAGTGATTCTACAGTTAGTAGCATTATAAGTTTGGGAGATAAGTCAGTGGTTGATGTTTCTGGTCAAAATTTAGAATTGTCTTTTCTGAATAATGTTGATGATTCTGGTATTGAAACAAGAACTGTTTGATCGAGTAATTGAAAAGCGGTTTCAAATTTGGGAAGTTGGAATGGTATACCATTTTAAAATTGGTTTCAAACCGGATTTATGTGGTTTCTTTCGGATTAGGTTCGTAAACCGTTTAAACCATGTATATGGAGGAATATATGATAAATTTTTATTCGGGTAAAAATAAGTTGAGAATTTTTGATTCGAGAATATTTGAGACGAGGTCATAGCTTTAAGTTGTTTTTGTACAATTAGATACTTCTGAAGAGTAAATAGGTCGTTGATCCTTAACGTGATTATGACATATGTCATGTTTTGAATTGTATATAAAGTTTCTATTTTGTATATCTGAATTATCTAAGACTTATATATACCATCCTGATTATAATTTTCAAATTTTTATTATATTATATTAAATTTCTTTCAATTTCTCAACTTTTATTGGGTTAGTCATAAAATCATTGTAATCGAATAGATAATTTTCACTCGTTGTTAATCCAAAATATCTTTAAAGTAAAAAAAACTTCATGCATATGGTTAAAGAAATTATGTCACAAAACAATTTTAGTAATTATAAGAACTATAATTATGCCAAAATAAAAGTAAATCAACATAAAATTTATTTAATATGTTTAGAAGACATCTTAAAAGTGGTGATAAAGAGCATACTTTAACAATAAAATAATTTTGGGTGTAAGAACATATTTTTAATGGTAAAATATATAGTAAAATTGTATGTGGTTATTTATTAGATGTTGCTTTGATGAATTTGTTGCATGTAAAATATTTTGTGAAACGTTTTTGAAATTTGACAATAATAAAATTTTTAATGATGAGTATTTGGCAAAAGTTTTAATGGGATATAATTTAGCTTTAGATTATTGTAGTAATTGTTATAATATATTAAAAATATATAAATGGAAATAAATGTATGGAGGTAAATACAAATATTCTCTAACTTAAATTATTTATATATTTATTTTAGGAAATAAAATTTCTTTATATATTTTCAAAAAATTGTTTAAGGTAAAGGATTTATTTTCTTTTACAATTTTTAAACCGGCACGATAATCTAGTATGACTATATTTTGGATATTTCAGGCAACCCATTAGAATCTCGGTTCGACAGCGGTCTTGGTTCCTCGGTTCGAAAAAATTTCGCCACCAAAGAAGAGAGAACAGCATCTTTTATCTCTGTCATTGTAATTTTCACTAACACCATCAAATCTAACTTTGGGTTTATTAGTTTGATTGTTTTGAACTCCAACTTAACCTTATTGTCTTTACTCTTAATGCCGGTTAAAACTCTTCTGCAAGCAAAAAATTTCGCATTTCTAATTTCACTCTCGGAGACATAACGAACCCTGAAAGAGAATTCGAAACAATTTTTTACGTACATCGTAAAGTGCAGAATCTGGGAGAGTTTGAGTGATTGTTGTTGAGTAGAGTTTCAAGAACAATCGATACAGAGTTTATTAAAGATCCTACAAAACTATTGTAGCATAGAAAAATAAAGAAATAACACTCATAAACACCAAAACTGAAAAGCCAAATCCTAATCAAAACTTAATAATATCTCAATGAAAGAAAAAGCAAAAAGCAAAAACTCTACTCCAAAACCGACGTAAACCTCGTACCGTGGGTTCAGCTTTCGTACTCGTACTCTAAATTCACCTGAATCGTGATCAAACTGAAAAATCCCCGAATTTTTATTAGGGTTCGGGTTTGATTCAATTCATTACCTCTTTGACGTCAACGGGTTTAGTGGATCTATGCTCGAAACAGCCCATTTAAAACTCAATAAGATAAAATTGGCCCGCTAGTTTTTAACTTGAACATCACTTAATTTGAAAAAGAAGAACAAATTCTTCTCTAAAACACCACTTAGAGTTGGGGACGGAACCAGTGAGGTCATGGAGAGTGAGAGGGGCGAGGTCGTAGAAGCCAAAGCCCGATCCAAAACTTCCAAAGTCGACGGATGTAGGCCAGGATAGTCAATAGCAGAGGTTGCCAATGTCGTGTATGTCAGATCCAGTACATAGAGGTCAAATTCCATTGGAACATGATATTCATAAGTTCACAAAGTGTTGATGAAGTCATCAAGTGAGTTGTGTGAAGAACCTTCAGCTAAAACAGAGGCTTTGAGTTTCTCTTTCAAACATAGAGCTCTCCTCTTCATCTCAACACCTTCTTCATCTATCATTAACCTCTTCACAGCTCTCTCGACCGCTCCTCTCTCTAGCTCACCTTCCACTTGAATCCCTACTTTCCACACACATTCCAAGTACCTTGCATTCCCCTTTTGATCAGCAGCGAAAGGCCTACATATCATTGGAACTCCTTCACCAAGGCTTTCTAGAGTCGAGTTCCATCCACAATGGCTCCAAAACGCTCCAACCGCAGAATGTGCAAGCACTTGCTTCTGCGGTGCCCATTTCAGAATGTAACCTCGATCCAATGTTACCATCTTACTAAACAAATCTTCCTCAGACATTTCAGAACCACGTATGGATCCTGGTCGGATCACCCACAAGAAGTTTTGGTTACTACTAACCAAACCCGAAGCCATTTCCAACGCTTCTTTAGTTTCCATCGAATTTATGCTTCCCAAACTTATATAAATCACCGAACTCGACCTTTGTTTGTTTAGCCATTCTATGCAGCTCTCATTCTCTTCTAAAAGACTCGTCGGAGGAGCTGTAACCGCCATGTGAAGAGGGCCTATAGGATACACCGGGATTTCTAATTCTTCTTGAAGCCACTCCAAGGATGACATATCTAGACACCTCACCGTGTTGATTATCACAGAGGAAGCTGTCCCTTTATAACATGTATTCTTAAACAACTCCACTGAATATTCTACTGATGCAAATACTGAAACTGGCAGGTCTTTGTAGCGTATAGGATCTAACTCTGGTACTAACTCCTCTTCCCGCCCACTGCCTTCTGCAAAACCATACGGTTAAAAGCGAACACATGAAAATGGCGTTTGAAAACAATAGTAGAATCATATATTACCTTTAAGTTGAGCTAAACCATCTTTAGCATAGAGTTTGCACACAACGAAGCGACAAACAAAAGCTGATGCACTTGTAGTACTTAAAATAACGTTACAAAGCTTAAACTCTGTAACTGCTGGTTCAACAAAGTACATGAACTCATCGTAGATTACACAAGCGATCTCTTCTTCTTCACTAACCAACAACTGACCTAACAACTCCTTAAAGCTAACATGACACTCTTTAGCTAGCTTAACCATAAACCTTCCTGGTCCAAGATTATTAAACTCAGACTCTGGTAAGGTCCCTGGGATGGTGACAAACAGAAAATCAGACAAATCAGTTGAAGGGTTTAAGTAGTTGAACTTGGTTTGAGCAACTGTAATAGAGAAACCTTTTAAGTGAAGTGCTTTTGCGAGCTGCATCATCGGAGTTATATGTCCTTGTGCTGGAGCTGGAACCAACACTACCCTTCTTCTCATCGCAAGATTCTTCTTCTCCATTCCTCGAAATTAGACTAAATCACTAAAAGATCGAACTTTTGGAATTACGTATTGAAATAATTATAATTCATGACCAAACTGAAAGGATTCTGAATCATGATCAAATCGAAAGTAAGCAAAAAAAAAGATTCCCCAAATTGTAGGACTCTTGTTTGATATCATTTTTCGGATGATTGGGGGATGACTTTGCTTTAGGAATATTTAAAGCTTTGACAGCCAATCAGGTGATTTTACTATTTTTTAAAAACCTTTCAAACTTACTTAAAAAAAAAAATAGTGACTTTAAAACAATCAAACCGACATCTTTATTTTCCCCCGTTATCTCTTATTCTTAAGATTATCTCTACAACTTTTTATATACTTTTTACATATATTTTTTTTTATGAATCAATCATTCTCATTTTTTTTTCTTTTTAGATTCATTTTACTAGTAGGTAATAAAAATTTGTTAAAAATTACCCCTTTGTGATACCTTTTTTAAAAATAACTTTTGGTACTTTTCGAACATTTTCATTTTTATCATTTTTTACACAATTACAATATGTTAAATTAATTTTTAGAATTTTTTATAGGTTTAGGTTCTCTATTTTACATTTAAGATATAATTTTGAGTGGCTAGGGTTTAGTAATTGGAGTTTAGGGTTTAGAATTTAGTTGTTTTATAGATTGGAAAAAGGGTATTTTTGAAAATAGACAACATAAAAAGATATTTTAAAAAAGTGACATAAGAAAAGAGGTATTTTTGAAAATCTCCAAATATTATTATATTGTCATCATCATCAAAAATCCATTTTTTATCCTTATAGTTGTATGCTTTTAATTAATTTTCAACATAAATCATATATGTGACTGATTTACATAACTAAATAAGATTAGATATTAACGTAAAAAGTTATTTTTGTCACTAAATTTGCTTTATGAATTAATTTCAACCATAACTTATATTTATTATTAATATTGTAATATCCAGGAATCCCGGTTTGGGATGTACATCGATCGATGCAAGTGTTGTATCGATCGATGCAAGCCTGGTTTAGTCGGAAAACGAGTAAGTTAAACTTTGCGTTTTGGGGTTAGGAAAACTCTGTAATCGAGTATAAAAGTAGGAACTCGAGGGTTTGGCCGAGTTTGCCCGTTTCTGAAGAAAGAGAAAGAGAGAAAGAAGTTCCTAAGTGTTCTTGAGATTTTTGAGAGATTTGTGGTTGTTCCTGTGGAGATCTGTAGCTGGGATCGTTGTAGGAGCTTGTTAGGATTGTAGATCTTCTTGTCAGGGTGTCAGAATCTTCTTGGCAAAGGTGAGTGCATGACCATGGCTTATCTAAGCTTGAGATTCTCTGATCTTCTTTGTTTAGTATTATGTGGTTGATTTCTTGGCTTGTTAGAGTGTTTATGTGTCACTTGAGGCTTTGGGAAACTTCTTTGTGGCTTTTGATCGTGTTTTGGTGGTTTAGGTACGGAGATCCGACGAGGAGCTTCAGGAAAGAAGATGCTCGGCAGGTGCGTCGATCGATGCACTTTGTGTGTCGGTCGATGCAATGAGAGGACGTCACAGTTAGACCTAGGAGCATCAGTCGAGATCATGTGGAGGCGTCGGCCGATGCAATTAGAGATTTCGTACAATGTCGAGCAAGTATCGGTCGATGCAATGTTGGTGTCGGTCGATGCAAGGTTGTTTCGGTCGATGCGACCGCAGTAGTTGTCAGTCGATGCATGGGTTGGTGTCAGTCGGTGCAGTTGTCCTGGTTTGTAGTTTGGTTACTGATTGTTGATTGATGGTTAGATATATCTAAATTGCTTGTGTGTATAGCCTAGTAGATAGAAGGATTTCCTCACTGAGTGTTTATAAAATACTCACGCATCTCATATGTGTTGTGGTGCAGGTAGAGGCAAGTGTGATCTTGGAATCATGGCGATGAGGAGGAGGATGATCTAGGGTCTCAGATATGTGTTGTTGGTATTGGTTATGTTCGTTAATGTTGGAACTTGGTTTAGTAGCATGCTAGGTCGCTGGTTTATATTCATTAGGGTTGGTATTGTATATAATATATTGGAGTTGGTTTGATATGTCTTCCGCTGTGTATGTTGGGTTATTGTTGGGTTAATGTTGTGTAGTAGTTGGGTTGTAATTAAATATTATGAGGTATTTAATTATATAATTATTATTAGTAGTAAAAAAAAACGGGTCGGATTGTTTCAGTTTGGTATCAGAGCCCTTATGGTTCTAGGATGGTTAAGCGGATGGTTTAGAGCGGTTTAGGGATTTAATTGGTTGAATTGATCTCTATGTTGGTTGATGCATGATGTTGTGTGATGTAATTGATTATGAGTAGTTAGTCAATTTGTATGTGGTATGGAATCCTAGTATCATCCTCTTCGAGCCTTCAATGAGAATACATGGTAAGATGTGTGCTTTGTTTGCTTTGTGTACGTTTTTTAATTTTGTGCTTAACCTTCTGTTCTGGGTAGGGCAAATGGTTAGAGGTGGTGTTGTTGCTGGTCGTTGACGCGGACGTGGTCGTGGTAGGGACAGAGGCCCAGCGGTTAGTGATACCATGGACCAGAGTGTGACAGTTGAGGGTGTTGCCAAGTCGCAGGGCTTCCAGGAGGGGTCCACGAGTGTGGTCCGTGGGGGTACCGATAGAACCATAGTCGTTGAGGGAGTCGGTGTGGGCGGTATAAGTGCCCTGGTGGCCAGTGATGCTAGGGTTACGGGTGCGGGAGTCCAAGCAGGTTGAGCCCCTGGGGTAGGCATTGATCTTACGGACTTGTTGACATGGCTGTTCGAGCGGATACCGGGAGATGGTACCGGCTCAGGCACAGGTAGCACCACCAGTGGCAAAGGAGGTGCAGCAGCCAGTGGCTGCGGATGTGGGAGTTCATTCTCGTTATGTCAGTATGTTGAGGGATATGAACTACATCAGAACTAAGTGGTTTTCGAGTGGTACTGATCATACTATTGCAGATGCGTGGAGGACGAGAGCGAAACGTAACTTCCAGTTTCTCAGATGTCCTGAGGAGTTTTGGGTGGACATAGGGATCCACAACCTGATTGGTGTTGCTCAGTTGTGGTGGAGATTAGTGGCTGCTAGGAGAGTGCAGAGGGAGATTTCTTGGGCTAACTTCGTCGAGGAGTTCAACCGCAAGAGGCATTAGACCGGTTGGAGGTGCAGTTTCTACAGTTATCTTAGGGGACTCAGTCGGTGCGGGAGCTGGACTTGGAGTTCAGTCGGCTTCTGATGTATGGTAGTCGGGCGATGGAGTCCGAGGACGCTCAGATCAAGATGTTCATGAGGGTACTTCGTGAGGACTTGAGGGTCTACTGTAGAGGACGGAGTTATGTTACGCGTGAAGAGCTAGTTGAAACTGCAACAGATTGAGGAGGATATCCGGGCACAGGCAGTGACGGTTAGTCCAGCAGTTCAGACGAGTGAGACTCAACCGAAGCAAGATCAAAGGAGGAAATTGGAGGGTACTTCAGGGGCGAGCCAGAACGGTCGAGGATGTTTTGGATGCGAAAGCAGGGATCAAAAGCTGGCAAGTTGTCCCAAGAGGGATGTGCCGTAGGGGATCTTCGAGTGTGCTTTCACTGTGGGGAGGTGGGGCATGTAAAGCCTCGCTGTCCTAAGTTGCAGCCGTTGACAGTGGCGGTAGCTCAAACAGGGGTACAGCCAGGAGCGTAGCCAGGACGAGCACCATGAGTTTACATGACTATGGAGATGGGAGGACCAAGTGGCGAATCCAGAGCTTGTCTTTTATTTTTATCGGTTGTTTGCTTTTTGTTTTGGTTATCATGAACAATTGTTGCACTTTGAGGTTTTATTAAGATGAGTTTCTTTTAAGGAATTTTCTCTTTGACTCGTGTGTCATGTGGAAAGGAATTATCTCAGGAATTCTATAAGTGGAAAGTTTTCATAAATAGAAAGTTTCTAAAAATGGAATGTTTTATGGGGGTTAAAGCTTTGCTATTTTTGGAAAGTGTGTGGACAATACCTTGAGGGTAGAGTGTTCCAGTGTGACCTGCTCGTGGTCATGGTAGTATTCGGGAAGGAGCATATGGTGGTTAGTATGACATTGCGATGTTTTACGCAGACCACGAGAGGTGATTCTCGTTGGAAAGTGCTTGGAGACGTCAAGACTTGCTTGCTCTAGGGACGGTGGGTCCTGAACAACTCATAAGGAGATGGTGGTTCTCCTGAGGGGATAGTAGTTCCCCTGTATACCGATAGCTTGAGGGGTGGTAGGCCCTGAGAGCGACAGAGGAGATGGTGGTTCTCCTGGGGGATGGTGGTTCCCTTGGTACCGAGATCTCAAGGGTGAGGACTCAAGAGTGAGACGGTATGACTCGAGGACGGTGGTCTGAGAGTGAGATCGGTATGGCTCAAAAATTTTGACCTGAGAGTGGATGAGTTAAGAGCAAATAATGTCTAGGACGTGTGGATAAGCATAGAGACCGAATTTAGATGTCGGGGTTGATGGTGGTTCAATCCTGGGTTTAGTGTTGACCAGTGGGGTCAGGATTGTATGGACCGGTGGGATCAGGATGGGTTGACCGGTGGGGTTAGGATGGGTTGACCGGTGGGTCAGGATGGGCTGACCGGTGTGGGTCAGGGTTATGTGGACCGTTGGTTCACGTAGATGTGCAGATTGTTGCGACAGTTGCACGAAAAGCCTTGGTTGACGGTTTTCAGTCCGGTCGGAGGATGTGCGGGCCGTGGTGACGGTTGTACGGAGATCCTTGGCAGATGGATGGTTGTTCGAGATTCGAGGATGAATCTATGTTGGTGGGGAAGAATTGTAACATCCGCAAACCGGAAACCCGGTTTGGGATGTGCATCGATTGATGCAATTGTTGTGTTGATCGATGCAAGTGTTGTGTCGATCGATGCAAGCCCGGTTTGGTCGGGAAACAAATAAGTTAAACGTTGTGTTTTGGGGTTAGGAAAACCTTGGAATCGAGTATAAAAGTAGGAACTCGAGGGTTTGGCCGAGTTTGGCTGTTTGTGGAGAAAGAGAAAGAGAGAAAGAAGTTCCTAAGTGTTCTTGAGAGTTTTCAGAGATTTGTGGTTGTTCCTGTGGAGATCTGTAGCTGGGATCGTTGTAGGAGCTTGTTAGGATTGTAGATCTTCTTGTCAGGGTGTCAGAATCTTCTTGGCAAAGGTGAGTGCATGACCATG